>NC_134356.1:562506750-562779250 GCF_048569485.1 Anomaloglossus baeobatrachus
TGGATCCCGTTAATGTTGGGCAGTAAAGATGATGACTCTTCGCCACTACCCCTTTGCCACGTGTACAATAGAGGAATACACTGCAAATGTCTAGAAACATAGTCACCAAAACAATAAAAACCACAAATGAATTTCAGTTCTGGAAGCACACAGACAACTGATGGACACACACTACTATAAAAAATTGGGGTCTGACCCTACACAGGACTACTAGAAGGAACTAAATAAGTTGGTCTCTTGTCTGCCTGACAAATCCTTATAAGCTGATGAACTGATACCGGTACATCCAAGAATAGGCACATTCTACATGCTTCCCAAAATTCACAAATCTGGAAATCCAGGAAGACCCATCATTTCATGTGTGGGCACCCTCGCTGAACAAGTCTCTGGATGGCAAGAGCGTATTCTTAAACCACTGGTAAGGGATACAACCAGCTATATTCAGGACACAACTGACCTTTTGAAAAAACTATTAGCAATAGGTCCTCTACCAGAAGGAACCATCCTTGCCACCATTGATGTGGAATTTTTGTACTTGAATATTCCACACCATGATGGATTAAATGCCTGCAAAGTCTTCCTGGAAAATGCAGGAATTTATGCTGATTCTGTGGTGAAGCTTACAAAATTCACTCACTCATAATTACTTTGCATTTGATGATAACATACAGTATATCTACAGGAGACTGGCATCCGCAATGGGAAGCAAAATGGCCCCACAATATGCAATTCTTTTCATGGCCAAGCTTGAAAGTGACTTTTTATCCTCTTGTCCTATCAGGCCTCTGGCCTATAACCGGTACGTCGATGATGTTTTAATCTTCTGGACAGAGTCTGAGCAGCAGCTGAAGATGTTCTATGAACACTTCTATCAGTTTCATCCCACCATCAACTTAACACTTTACTACTCCTGCTCTGAAATAAACTTTTTGGACACCATCATCAAACTAAGGAACAGTGAAATAGAGACATCCCTGTACCAGAAGTCAATTGACCATCCAACATACCTGAATGGGAGAGTTTTCATCCAATACACATAAAAAACTCTATTGTGTACAGTCAGGGCATCAGATACAATCGCATACAGTATCGACCAAACGTTTGGACACACCTTCTCATTCAAAGAGTTTTCGTTATTTTCTGACTCTGAAAATTGTAGATTCACATTGAAGGCATCAAAACTATGAATTAACACATGGGGAATGAAATACTTAACAAAAAAAGTGTGAAACAACTGAAAATATGTCTTATATTCTAGGTTCTTCAAAGTAGCCACCTTTTGCTTTGATTACTGCTTTGCACACTCTTGGAATTCTCTTGATGAGCTTTAAGAGGTAGTCACCGGAAATGGTTTTCACTTCACAGGTGTGCCCTGTCAGGTTTAATAAGTGGGATTTCTTGCCTTATAAATGAGGTTGGGACCATCAGTTGTGTTGTGCAGAAGTCTGGTGGATACACAGATGATAGTCCTACTGAATAGACTGTTAGAATTTGTATTATGGCAAAAAAAAGCAGCTAAGTAAAGAAAAACGAGTGGCCATCATTACTTTAAGAAATGAAGGTGAGTCAGTCTGAAAAATTGGGAAAACTTTGAAAGTGTCCCCAAGTACAGTGGCAAAAACCATCAAACGCTACAAAGAAACTGGCTCACATGAGGACCGCCACAGGAAAGGAAGACCAAGAGTCACCTCTGCTGTGGAGGATAAGTTTATCCAAGTCACCAGCCTCAGAAATCGCAGGTTAACAGCAGCTCAGATTAGAGACCAGGTCAATGCCACAGAGTTCTAGCAGCAGACACATCTCTAGAACAACTGTTAAGAGGAGACTTTGTGCAGCAGGACTTCATGGTAAAATAGCTGCTAGGAAACCACTGCTAAGGACAGGCAACAACCAGAAGAGACTTTTTTGGGCTAAAGAACGCAAGGAATGGACATTAGACCAGTAGAAATCTGTGCTTTGGTCTGAAGAGTCTAAATTTGAGATCTTTGGATCCAACCACCGTGTCTTTGTGCGACGCAGAAAAGGTGATCGGATGGACTCTACATGCCTGGTTCCCACCGTGAAGCATGGAGGAGGAGTGTGGTGTGATGGTGTGGGGGTGCTTTGCTGGTGACACTGTTGGGGCTTTTATTAAAAATTGAAGCCATACTAAACCAGCATGGCTACCACAGCATCTTGCAGCGGCATGCTATTGCATCCGGTTTGCGTTTAGTTGGACCATCATTTATTTTTCAACAGGACAATGACCCTAAACACATCTCCAGGATGTGTAAGGGCTATTTGTCTAAGAAGGAGAGTGATGGGGTGCTTTCACCAGATGACCTGGCCTCCACAGTCACCAGACTTGAACCCGATCGAGATGGATTACGGTGAGCTGGACCGCAGAGTAAAGGCAAAAGGGCCACCAAGTGCTAAGCATCTCTGGGAACTCTTTCAAGACTGTTGGAAGACTATTTCCGGTGACTACCTCTTGAAGCTCATCAAGAGAATGCCAAGAGTGTGCAAAGCAGTAATCAAAGCATAAGGTGGCTACTTTGAAGAACCTAGAATATAAGACATATTTTCAGTTGTTTCACACTTTTCTGTTAAGTATTTCATTCCACATGTGTTAATTCATAGTTTTGATGCCTTCAATGTGAATCTACAGTTTTCAGAGTCATGAAAATAAAGAAAACTCTTTGAATGAGAAGGTGTGTCCAAACGTTTGGTCTGTACTGTATGTTCCAACACTACAGATAGAGACAATCACCTTGAGGGCCTCAGAAAGACCTTTTTGAATCAATTTACCATCCAAGAACAATTGAAAACCAGATTACAAGAGCCACCAGAGTATCAAGAAACCATCTCCTACATGATAAAACTAAAGAAGAAAACAACCGGATACCTCTTTTGATCACCTACAATCAAAATCTGTAGGTGTTAAGAGGAGCTGTACGGAAACTACAACCATTACTGCAAAAAGATGCACAATTAAAATGTATTTTTCAGACCCCCCCCACTTCTGTGTTTTAGACAGCCCCCGAATCTAAGAAGCATCATTGTCAGAAGCTCTCTGTCCTCTCCTATAACAACAGGAACCATTTCCCTGCAACCAGAAAAAATGTAACACCTGACCATTTATACTGACAACGGACAAGATAAAGATCCCCAGATCACATCAGGACCACAAGATCCCAAGTACCTTCAGCTGCACCACATCTAATGTTGTGTACTTAATTATATGAACCAAAAGTCTAACTGGGGGGGTCTGTATGTCGGAGAGACAGGACAACAGCCCAGAAGAAGGATGAATTCTCATTGACACACAATAAGAGAAAAAAGGATAGCTCTACCTGTGGCCAAACATTTTTGTAAACCTGAGCACAGCATCATGGACATGAAATTGCTGGTATTGAAAGGAAACTTCAAATCCCAGAAAAACATGAGAGTCTGGGAGTACAAACTTGTGATGGCCTTTGACACATTCAGAGCAGGAATGAATGTGTCACATGGATTTATGTATTTTACATCAATTAAGATATGTGCTCCTCAGACCATCTGGGGGCATCACATCTCTAGACCAGACCTCAATCAGAGGTCAATAAAACGTTCAAACTCCTTATCTATGAACTGCTGCAATATTTACTGCCACAACTGTTTGTCCCGTTCCCATACTGATAGTTCTGCTTCACATAGCGTGTCTTATTTACTGCTCCATCCTATGTCCTGTTGTGTATAAATATGTGACTCTCCAGATTTTGTGTTATACTGAGCCTGATGAAGAGACCTGAGTAGTCTGGAAAGCTTGCTATTATCACCATCTTTTCAGTTATCCATTAAAAAGGTATCAACCACAGAGGACTCTCAGTTCTTTTAAACAATTTTTTTATCTCTACTGGCTAACACGGTACAAAGATATATTTTACCTGTATCAGTTCTGGAAGAAACATCCAAACAGAACAGTATTCTCACCATTCTATGAGAATACAAAATATTTTTCTATATGAGGAACAAGATGGAGATTTAAAAGCCTGCAGCTTTGGAAGAGTCTGTTCTCTGATTATTGCTGGTATCGGGAAAAGTATGTGTACTGTATAACAAGGTAACCAGCTGCAGACTGATACAAAGCAACGGAATGCAGATGTGATAAGAAAGACTGGCTATCTGCGCAAGTCCAAATTCAAGGCTGAGACATTATGTGCCAGAGACATTGCCAGAGATGGAGTCGGAAAGTTGGAGGCGCTGAGAGGAATTTCCAAAATAGATAAATGTCACAGACTTTTTGCATATTTTTTAATATAGCCAATGGCATACATAGGAATTTTACTAAAAGATTAACCCATTCCTGTTCTCTATAAAAAGATTGTAAAAAAAGAAACCACGACTCTTGGACACTTACTCTCACTGAGAGAGGTTTATACCAGATATCTGTGTGGGCTAAATCTCTTTGCCGGCACTCAGTAACTATTAATCAGAGATTTCGGCAGACATTCATTTTTTAGAAGGTGATTTCCGGAACTATGGAATATTTCCTTGACAGTTCATGTTAGAATATTGGTTTTCTATTTATCCGTTATGGTTCCTTCCATTGTTATTGTCATTGAGTAATGTTGTTTTTATGAGATATTAAAAGGAATGGCAGAAGGGAAATGACAGCTACCTCTGGGCAAAATTCTTCTCAACCTGAAAAAGTAAGTTGTAACTTTTCTATATCCCCACTAGGGGTGGCATTCAACTTTTTAACAACAGGTTCCCTGTTTACATGTGGGAAACAATGTCCCTTTTTTGGATCATGCCCCTCCCGTAGACTACACCCATTTATGCACCCCTTTCGGCACTAAGAAATTAGAAGAAAATATCCCAAATTAAAGGCATACTATACTTTTTCGCAAATGTAGTAAATATCACTGTTTTATTTGTGGTCTTACATAGGACTGCAAGAAAAAACTTTTCTGAGAGTGAATTTGGAAAATTGGACTGCAACTTGAAGTATATGATCACCAATGCCAGGAGTCTGTCAAGCAAAGTGATAGATCTAGATAAACAGATTGATGTAGTTGGTGTTGCTAAGTTGTCAGTGTTGGATTGTTCACATAATTGAGCTGTAAATCTGCAAGACTTTATGCTCTTTTAGAAAGACAGGGCAAGTAGGAAAAGAGGAAGAGTGTGTCCGTGTGTTAGGAGTGGTCTGAAAATGGCAGCAAGAGAGAAAGATTGTGAAGAAGTTTAAACATGGGTATTTATTAGTGATGGCTTACTCGCAGATAACTGGGACTGGATGATCCCGGTGATCCCCTTTCTGCTACAGCTGAAATTACATCATGCAGTTAAAGAATAATGACCGCACGTCGTAACTGCAGAGGCAGAGACTGAGCACCGATCAGCGGTGATGTCACCCAGGCTATTTGTGGTCACAGGTGGAGGATGTGATGTGACCGCAAATCACCTGAGTGATGTCACCACTGATGGAACGGCTCATTCTCTGCCAGAAACTCACAGCACAGGAGATAAACTGCCGCAGCTCCGAGTTTAAATGTAGAAATGTAATAAAGAACAAATTAGGTATATGCCATACTATCACCACAGAATCCGATGTTAATTATTAATCCCTTTTATTCTTTGTACAGGTTAATGCGTTTCAGAGACTGCTGTCTCCTTCATCAAGACATCAAAGAACAGTATCTTACTGTTACTGTTCTTTGTTGTCCTGATGAAGGAGACAGTCGTCTCTGAAACGCTTGGACCTGTGCAAAGAATAAAGAGATTAATAATTAACATCAGATTCCATGGTGATAGTGCGAAGAAGAAAATGGGCATTTCCATGGTTTCTAAACACTTTTCTGAGATCCATGGGGGAGATAATTCAGCATTTGCATTTTGTGGTATTGAAAAAGTAACCAGACCAGTTAGAGGAGGCTATTTTAGGCGGAAATTATTAATTAGGGAATCCTATTGGATATTCCGTTTGGGTACAAGACAACCCGATGGACTAAATATTCGTAGAGATCTCATCTTACAATATAATTGAATGAATTCCTGGTTAATATCAGATAGTGGGGACATTTAGATATAATAAAAAATAAACATAGAACTAAAAATACACAAAAAAAAATACACAATTTTTTTCTCAATGAGTAAAATTCCCACAGAAAAAAATAAGGCTGGAATTCTCTGTGGATAATGTAATGGTTCAGTTTTTATAGATCTTATCTCGGTCAAGTCTTATTTCCCTGGTCTGAATTCTGTCTTGTTTCTTTCTTATGGCAGTTCATAGAGGTTCCTTTATGAAATAATTATTGTGGTTCCCATAAGTAATGTACTGCTAGAGGTTCCCATTATAAAATGATGGGGGTTTCCTCAGGTTGGTGATTGAAGTTCCCATGAATAATACAATGGCAGGACTTTCCTACAGATTTAATATTGGTGGGAGTGTTGGGTTTTTTTTGTTTTTTTCTCTTTTTCTCTCTTCAATATATGATGGAAGTTCCATTGAACAGTTAATCCTGCCTTTTATATTTTTACTAATTTTGGTTTCCATTTTTTTCAGGAGTGATATATCGTATTTTTTGGACTACAAGACGCACCGGACCATAAGACGTACCCTGGTTTTAGAGTAGAAAAATAGGAATATAAATTTTTAAGCAAAAAATGTGGTCATGAAACCCTTATGGGGCGAGGATCTACTGCTGACATTACCTCCATAACAATGTCCCCAAATTCTCTACTAAGGAACCCCATCCTGATAATGATCCTCCTGCCTTGTATATGATCCCCATCCTTGTATATACTGTATGTACCCCATCCTGGTATATATTCACATCCTGCTATATACTGCCATCATGGTATAGCCCCCATCCTGCTACATAGCGCCATTATGGTATATGCCCTTATCCTGCTATATACTGCCATCCTGCTATATACCGCCATCCTGCTATATACCACCATCCTGCTATATACTGCCATCCTGGTATAAGCCCTCATCATGCTATATACCCCCATCCTGCTATATACCTCCATCCATCCTGCTATATACCCCCATCAATCCTGCTATATACTCCCATCCATCCTGCTATATACCCCCATCCATCCTGCTATATACCCCCATCCATCCTGCTATATACCCCCATCCATCGTGCTATATACCCCCATCCTGCTATATACCCCCATCCTGCTATATACCCCCGATCCATCCTGCTATATACCCCCATCCCTCCTATATGACCCGCTACATGTGGCACACAAAAAAAATAAACATTTATACTCACCGTTCCTCGCTCCAGGTGGACACAGGGGTAAACTGCACCCCCCATAACACCTTCCTACACCGGGTTCCATCAGCCACAAATTCTAGCCACCCCCCAGGGTAAGAAGGACACACCAGTGGGCAGGTCCAGTCGGATTGCGAGCGCCCACCTAGGGGTCTTGAGGATCCGGGGGCGGGAACCAGACAGTGAGTGAAGTGAGTCAGTTCAGTGGAGAGGAGTGACAGTGACAGACTGTCAGGAGGAAAGCTGACCCTAGTGAGAGTGGACAGGGTAGTGGCTCTGGTCTACTGGCTAGGTGGCAGGCAGTGGACCGTGTCCAAAGGCGACGGGATTACGGTCATGGGAGATGCAGAGTGGACCGGGACAGGGTTGGAGCCTGCCAGTACCGACAGCAGAGATCCGGTCCGGAAACCGTGCACAGGTGGGGTACCTGGACCCTAGTTAGAAGACGGTTGCAAGCCCCTTCTCTAATTCACCAGGCCGGGAGAAGGTTTCAGGCCTAGCTCCAGAAGTTCAGCCCAGATAAAGCGAACTGGCAGCCCACCGCGGGGGATAGGGTATCCAAATTCACCCACTGAAATCCCAAGGGTCAGTGTTCGCGGGCAATGGCTCCTTAGGTACACAAAACACCGGGAGCGGATTTCTCCCATTCCACACGGGTTAAATCAACACAAGAAAATTACAGAGTGCTGGAGGAAGGGACATCGGTACACCAGCCCGGGTGTGGGACCTGAGTACACCCGGACGCGGCAGCCGGCCACTGACACCTTGGTTTACCAACAGACTTGTGTGCAATTATTCCACAGTGAGTACACCAACACTCCTCGGTCCGGCGCGCCACCTCTGGCCTACATCATTCCCCATGATTTGTACACTGAGCCCCAGGGCAAACATCCCTACCCATGGGGAAGTTAACATCCAGCTGTCATCCCATCACCCCCGGGTGCTCCCCAACTGCAGCGGTGGTGCTACATCTCACCACACACCGTGGGTGGCGTCACGAAGTACTTGCAGCAATCCCATACATATATGTCCCCTCTCTTATTTGAGTGTCCGCGTGACCCCTGGGTCCGGAAATCCCTCGAGCCACTGCGGATCCAGATCCGAGCAGCTCGGCTGCTACTGACGTGGGGACGGCACACCTCAAAACCTGGCGTCACGAACAGGATTGTAACCCATCCACCTACCTGGTGGAAGTGTGCCTTGTTTTGGACTGTGAACGGTGATCTGTTTGAGAATTTTTCGACAGCCGCCATTTTTGCCGCCATTTTTGGTTGGGAAAACAACAAGCCCAGCGTCTTCTTCCCCGAAAAAGGGTGCGAAGTTGAAGCCCCGCCCCCTGGGAATGCGGGTGGATGTTGGTGACTCCCCCAGACAAGAAGCGAAAAGGACGGTGGATCCCGCGAGACTGCTGTAGAAAAACCAAGGGGGAGGACCGAAAAAGCGGCATGTGACCCAAGATGATAAAAGGCAGGGACACCAGGACTTTGCCAAATTCCGTTCCTGGACAAGCAAGCGGCAGGATGTCTCAGGGGTCCGACAACCAGCATGTGGAGAGGCCCGTTCCCAGGACCGCCGACTGGATTGAAGCACAGACGGAAAGGATGTGTCGGAGGATCCAGGCCCATGCACATTTCATTATGACACGATGGTCCACTGAGATGAAGGGCTTGGCTGCCGCTGTCCGGGCGCGCGAGATGTTGATGGCCTCAGAGGAGCGGGTAAGCAGTGACCCACGCCCCTATGTTCCCCAGGAACCGCCCATCCCGGCTGAGGGGCCCGGCCTTCTCCCGTCCACCACGTCGCCTCTCTCTCCACCCGTGTCCGCGACCAGTGCCCCGATCGGTCCGCTGCTTCCAACACCGGCAGCGGAACCCGTCCTGTTTACCAAAGAGGCCCCAGGCATGGGGACCTCGGGCCTTACCAGCAGTCCCGCTCCGACACCCGTCCCAGCCCCACGCCGGACCGCAGTCAGGAAGACATCCCCTCCGGCCCAGAGCCTGGCCGTCGTGCTGATGACGTCATACCCGGCCCACAACAGAGATGATGTCGGCCCCGGCAGTCCGCCCGGCCGCAACAGAGATGACAACGGCTCCGGCAGTCCGCCCGGCCGTATCGGAGGCGGAACCCATGCGGGAGCCTGTCTATTCCGTGATGCCGGCCGCTCCCAGTAACCCCGTCCCGGCTGTGAGTCAGCCGGCGTACACCTGCAGGGAGGAGGAGCAGGCTACGGCGCAATGGGCCCACGGCATAGAGAGAGTCCAGTTGTCGCCGGCGCCGAGGGCATCCATGTGGGCCTGGCTCCCGAGCAGGAGGCAGAGCACGGTTACCGTGCCCCGTTCTGGGAGCGGCAGCAACAGCAGCTGAAGAGGGAGATCGCTGCCCGAGAGAAAAGAAAAGCGGATGTGCTTGCCCGCACCTATAAGGAGAAGGGCAACCTGCGCCAGGCCACTTTCCGGGTCAGGGGCCCGACCTACAAAGAGCAGGTTCGTCATTTTTACCCTCAAAGGGTAGGGGGTTCATCTTTGAGCCGGGACTGGATGCCGAAATATTCGTGTCCCGGAGGGATGTAGCCCCGCACTTGCCCATTGGCCATCCAGACCGCAATCTGGAGCCCGGCGATCTGGTCAGCTACACCCGACACTATGGAGAGTGAGGGTGGTTTGCCCTGGACATAAAGAAGTGGGTCGTGGTTGACGAAGTACCACGCCTCGCCTCCCACCGTCACCAATATGCAGATAAAGAGTAAAAGGTAGCGGTTCCCGGCTACCCGTTCACTGTTGAAAGTTTAACCCCATTTTACCGTTAAGTAATCATGGACCATGACCTTAGCACTGGCGAGGTCAACCCAAAACTTTCTGGGTCTTGTAAATACCTCCACCTACCTTCTTGTTATTCCTCATCACCTACTTTGCCTCTGGAGAGGTAGGTTGGAGGAAGGGCCTGCGGTAGAGTAGGCCGAGGCCCAGCCACTAAAGACACCGGTGGCTAACCTACAGGCCAAGGGTCCCCCGGACTTGGGGCCCTTGAGATGGACTGTTGGGTAAGGAACTTTTTCCCCGGCCCGTGTATGCGTTACCCGAAACACCTGTGGACTGGGAAAAAGGGGTGCCCACCATTTTTAGCAGTGGCACCAAGGAACCAGGTTGTTTGGGTGGCGGGTGAGGAAAAATAGGAATGTAAAGTTTTAAAGTTATGCAACGTTCAAGAATATGTGCGTCCCATAAAGGGAAGAAATGTTTTGCAAATGTTTTTATATGTTTTATCTTTTCCGTTTCTTAGAAAAATAAACGTCAGTGGTCGGACAGCCCGCGGACGGGCTGTATTCAACCAAGGGGGAATGTGTCGCCCTGGCGCCGCCAGGTGGACACAGGGGTAAACTGCACCCCACAAAACACCTTCCTACACCGGGTTCCATCAGCCACAAATCCTAGCCACCCCCCCAGGGTAAGAAGGACACACCAGTGGGCAGGACCAGTCGGATTGGGAGCGCCCACCTAGGGGTCTTGAGGATCCGGGGGCGGGAACCAGACAGTGAGTGAAGTGAGTCAGTTCAGTGGAAAGGAGTGACAGTGACAGACTGTCAGGAGGAAAGCTGACCCTAGTGAGAGTGGACAGGGTAGTGGCCCTGGTCTACTGGCTAGGTAGCAGGCAGTGGACCGTGTCCAAAGGCGACGGGATTACGGTCATGGGAGATGCAGAGTGGACCGGGACAGGGTTGGAGCCTGCCGGTACCGACAGCGGAGATCCAGTCTGGAAACCGTGCACAGGTGGGGTACCTGGACCCTAGTTAGAAGACGGTTGCAAGCCCCTTCTCTAATTCACCAGGCCGGGAGAAGGTTTCAGGCCTAGCTCCAGAAGTTCAGCCCAGATAAAGCGAATCGGCAGCCCACCGCGGGGGATAGAGTATCCGAATTCACCCACTGAAATCCCAAGGGTCAGTGTTCGCGGGCAAGGGCTCCTTAGGTACACAAAACACTGGGAGCGGATTTCTCCCATTCCACATGGGTTAAATCAACACAAGAAAATTACAGAGTGCCGGAGGAAGGGACATCGGTACACCAGCCCGGGTGTGGGACCTGAGTACACCTGGACGCGGCAGCCGGCTACTGACACCTTGGTTTACCAACGGACTTGTGTGCAATTATTCCACAGTGAGTATACCAACACTCCCCAGTCTGGCACGCCACCTCCGGCCTACATCCTTCCCCGTGTTTTGTACACTGAGCCCCGGGGCAACCATCCCTACCCACGGAAAAGTTAACATCAAGCTGCCATCCTATCACCCCCGAGTGCTCCCCAACTGCAGCGGTCGTGCTACATCTCACCACACACCGTGGGTGGTGTCACGAAGTACTTGCAGCAATCCCGTACATATACGTCCCCTCTCTTATTTGAGTGTCCGCGTGACCCCCGGGTCCGGAAATCCCTCAAGCCTCTGTGGATCCGGATCCGAGCAGCCTGGCTGCTACTGATGTTGGTACGGCACACTCCTGTCTGTGCCGGCCGCAGCGCCGCTGACCTGTGTGGAGCCGTCCCCGTTCCCTGCAGCATCGCTCATCCTCCTGTCTGCCTGTCAGCTGATCAGTGTGGAGACTAGCGGTGCGCACAGGGATGATGTCATTGCTGTGAGCACTGCTCTCTACACAGATCAGCTGGCCAACAGACAGGAGGATGAGCGATGCTGCAGACAACGGTGACGGGTGAGTATACTGATTCACTGCCCCCTGCGCTGATGATAATGCGGGGGGCAGTGAATATAGCCGCACATGGTCACTCCAGGCTGAAGTTGCCAGGATTGATCATGTGGGCCAGCTGTTTAGTATGCACGCAGCCCCCGTCCATCATCCCGACAACCTGTCAGCGCCGGCTTCAGCGCTGAGGGATGATGGGCGGGAGGATGGGCGTGCATATGAAATGAGCGGGCCCACGTGGTCATGGCAGGCTGCTATAGCCTGCTCATACCACTGATGACCCACTCCACCGCAGCACCCTCATTCCCCGCAGCCACATTCAGACTATAAGATGCACCCCCCACTTTCCCCCAACATTTGGGGGAAAAAAAGTGCGTCTTATAGTCCGAAAAATACGGTAGATATTATTATCTCATGATATGAAATTTTTGTTGGAATGGAGATTTGAGGTTGATAATACGGATTGAAATATCTGTTTTTTATATTTTTGCAATGCATGACCAATAGTTCCTCCATTCTTTATACTGAAATGTCTTCATCGTGCATTTTTTACATATTTATTCGATATATATTTGCTTGATTAAAACTGCTTCCTATTGTTTGTATATGTGTTTTTCTCTTGTCTGAATGCACATTTATACCTATGTGATTTGTTCCATCAATTTTAATGCCGCAAGGGTTAAACTGAAGTAGACGAGTGAAGGAAGGCACCGGTGGATTGCAAAGGATTTCCTTTCTAAAGCCCGCTTTACACACTACAATATATCTTACGATGTGTCAGCGGGGTCACGTCGTAAGTGACGCACATCCGGCATTGTAAGGTACATTGTAGTGTGTAACAGCTACGTACGATTGCGAATGAACAGTAAAACGTTCATCGCACGCACGTCGTTCATTCCTCATGAATTGAACGTCAGGTTGTTCGTCGTACCTGGGGTAGCACACATCGCAGTTCGTGACACCCCAGGAACGATGAACAGATCTTACCTGCGTCCTGCGACTCCCGGCCAGCAATGTGGAAGGAAGGAGGTGGGCGGGATGTTTATATCCCGCTAATCTCCGCCCCTCCGCTTCTATTGGCCGGCTGCCGCGTGACGTCGATGTGACGCCGAACGTCCCTCCCACTCCAAGAAGTGGACGTTCGCCGCTCACATCGAGGTCGTATGGACGGGTAAGTACGTGTGACGGGGGTTAATTGTTTGTGCGGCACATTCAACAAAATTGAACGTGCCGCACGTACGATGGGGGCGGGTACGATCACATACGATATCGTATGCGAAATCGTAACATGTAAAGCAGGCTTTACTTTAAAAGGCTCTCACAATGAGGAGGACATCGCTTGACAAAGACTACACTGATGTAGTTGAAACGCTTCTCTGTTGTCATACCAATTTTTTTTACCCGCTGCAGTGTTAACTTGACTTTTACATGTATTGTTAGTGTCTGATTTTATGAGTTCGCTAAGCATCAAATAAATCCTGGAAATTTTATTATCTGATTCCTGGTCATTGCGCTGGACAGAAGTCTTTTTTCCTGTTCTAGTACTGAGGAACCACACCTTAAAGTCCGGCTGCAGAAGGTTCAGATTCCAACATACAGAGGGGTGAGCTGAATCTTTTTCTCTTTTCTTTATATACACGTGTCACGATTCCTCTGTGCAGAGCATCTTGCAGACTTGAAGATGCTCTACTGCGTTTTCCTGAATTACATTTCTGACAGTTACACAATTCCTCTGTGCAGAACATCTTGCCTTTGACGACGCTCTGCTGCACCTTCCTGAGTTACTGAGCTAACAGCTCATGATTGCATGTTGGTGCTGATTACTCACGTGTTCCTCCTTACTGGTAAATGCTCACGCTTCTTACTGAGCATGCTCTCCCAGAACTTTGCCTGTTGTATTTTTTGGTTCTGCTGTTGTGCTGTTGCCTCTGCTAGTGTTCTGTTCTTTGTGTCCTGACCCCAGATTGCTATTTGACTTTTCTCTGCCCGCTCCCTGTTCCAATCCTGACCTCCTGCCTATTGACCTCAAACCGTTAACTGACCATGTCTCGGTTTTCTACTTCAACCTACTTTGTGCTCTACTGAATTTCTGACCCTCAGATATTGACCTGACTACGCCTCCGTTTACTCCTTGTGCTCATGCGTGTCCTCCTGTTACCAGACCCCGGCTTTTCTGACTACTATTCCGTCCATTCTACCTGTAAGTGGTGAATGCATCACAACATGAGTTCAGTGGATGGTGTTACCCAGTGATTGACATCTATCTCTCATGCACAGTGATACAGGGAAAACTGTCAATTGCAGAATAGAAAGGCCCAGTGAACTCCTAAATATACTAACAACAAGTATGTCAATGAATAAATTACTAGGTTTACTGAAACTTTTCCCACAAAAATGTATTTTAATATGATCAGTAAAAGGGTGGGTGTCGGAGCGCACCACTAATACTGGAACGGGTTTCTTATTTGGGTGCACACTGGTGCGGAAGAAAAATCAATGGAGCAAAGAAGAGAAAGATTCCGCACATACAAGCAGAGGCACACCAATAGTGTAATGTATAAAAGAACACACCTTTATTTATTGCACAAAGAAGGACATCTTAAAATCAATTAAAAAACATGCAAGAAGACAGAAGAACACCAATTGAGCGAGACCGAATGCCCCCAATATCGTATATCATGAATGACAGTACAATCATAAAGTACAGTACAATATCAAAGAGGAGATAGTGGACAGACCGAATCCCTGGGTGATGCAATATCAGATATCAAGTGTCCCTGATTGAGTCAATATATAGGGCTGAGGCAAGGAAGATACTTGAAAAAGATGGTAATGGCTGATCACAGCATATATAGATGTAGACACATATCACGGTATAAACCTGTCCCTACAGTCCCATGCCCTATGTCAAATATATTAGACAGTATATTAACAGATATTGATCACTTGATAATGGCTTGTGAAGAGGGCATACAGCATGGACGATGTGGTTTGAATGACCACACCGTAAGCCAAATAGCATGAACCCTATATGAATGATAAGGGGTACGGTGACAAGCAGATTGCAGTTAGTACACCCTGAAATAGTTTCTGCAATTAGGGGAGCCGTACTAATAGCCAGTTTTCAGGTACAGATATTATGCAATAGTTATACAGCTATAATACAGCCGGCGCAATCATAATCATGCCAAGTACTCAGACAGAATGGTCTAATCACAACGGTAAGGTTGCCACTGTCGGCCGTGGCACCCCGGAAGTGTATATACCCAGCCAGGTTTGGCAGGGGCAGAGGGGTAACAGCCACTGTTCGTCACCTGAGAATGGCTTGTAAGGAGGGCATACAGCATATATGATGTATTTTAAGTGACCATACAGTGGATCCAATAAAATGAACCCTGTATAGGCAATACGGGGTACTGTAACATGCGGATGGCAGTCAGTATATCCCAGAGTGATTACCACAATAAAAAAATCAATACTGATAGCCGGTCTTCGGGTATAAATACTGTGCAATGATTGTACAGCTATGATCCAACCAGCAATGTGACAATCATACCGAATGCTTAGATAGAATAATCCGATCACAAGGGTAAAATTGCGGCTGGTGACCGTCCCACCCTAGGATTATATATATAACCGGCCAGATTAAACAAAGGCAGGGAAATAACAGCCAATACTCACATATGTGGCGAATAAATATGTGACAAGAGTGCCAAAAGGAATGCAATTCAAAGTAACTCAAGACTGCCTGAGGGCCAGAATCATGTCCTAGAGGGCAGGGTATGATAGATACTGAATAGTCGCCAGTCATAAATCCAGGGTTAGTCAGTCATGTCGTGGGGGCGGTCAAGCAAGGTGCTCAAAGATAAGAGGCCGACGCGTGTCGCCGCAGCAGCGGCTTCATCAGGGCGGGTGACTGGAGTGCAATAAGGAGCGATATATATACATATAAGAGTGTAATTAGTGAGAAAGCATACACACACCTGTGGGGCCATACGATCATCATAGGCCGTGCAGTACGGCGCCATTTTGCGCATGCGCGTTGTAACGAAACGGCGGTGGATATCCAAGTAAAGCATCGCACTGCGCATGCGCGATGTCGGACGGACGGAGGGGCCAAATGGCCAAATCACTACAGAGAGCACGATACCTAAATGAAACATCGCACTGCGCATGCGCGAGGTCGGACGGACGGAGGGGCCGAGTGGCCAAACCACTGCAGAAAGCAAAGTAATACGAAACTCATGTAAAGAGAGTCGTTAGTGTGGCGTCACAGAGGCATTGGTCACCAGGGGGACCAGTCGCAGATATTGAAGGGGGGAAAAAAGGACTTATCATGGTCCTGTGGCCTTACGTATTATGGGTGGCCTATAGGGTATCACAGAGGGGGTGCAGATATAAAGAGATCTCCTATATGGAGCGCATCCAGATGGTAAAAAATCCATGCATGGACTGAAACTGCCCACCCACAAGAATGCATACCCAGGGGTAGAGAAGGAAAAATGCACACATATGTAAATATGACCCTGGGGATGTCGTGCATAAATAGAGATCAAACACGCTTTATATTGGACAGATCATTACTAGATAATTTACACAATTTGCTCGAGGTCGCCAGGCGGACACGGGCATTCGTTCCAGAGAATACGCACATGTGTTCATATTGTAACCCCGAATGGTGATGAGCGTATTGGAGCAGGATGTTTTACCATAAATCCGTGTATAAAGACATATAGATGTCCATATCTCCTGATATTTACTAAGTACTTTATACAATTTGCTCAGAGTCACTAATGAAGCACGAACATTCATCCCAAAGGATATACATATGTGTGCATATTATGTCCCCGAATGATAGTAGACATGTGGGAGCGGGATGTTTTATCAAAAGTCCGCATGTATAGACATCTAAATACATATATCTCCCATGGAGCAGCATAATGAATTATTACATTCCACACCCCCACACAAGCCGATTTGGATATAAGATACCCGGTCAAGGCTAAGGAACGCCAATTAGGGGACCATTATACAGATATCCAATATTGCACCAGAGTTTATATATATTGGAATAAGGTTACATGAAGGAATGTATAGATGATATAAACCTTTATGCAAAAGCATTTTGGAGAGTCAACTGGTTACAAAAAATTATCGGTTACAGAGATCACTGATAGCCAACCCAGAAAGGGGCTTTAAAGCATGTATCTCTAAAAGATGATTCAATCATAGTATACGGAAAAGAGATTTACTATAAGCCTGTAAAGTAGATGCAGAAAACCCATCCTAAGTCCAAAGGCTGATAGGAAGATGTAATAAAAGGAGCCGAATGATATTTTGTCATATATAGCAGTAGTCCCATATAGCGTTTGATCGTAGAGTTCAACCATTGGGCATGTCCATGTGTGCGGAGGATATCACAGAGCGGAAATTCACCTATAATGAAGAGGAGATACACGGGCCAGTTAATATGACATAAACAAGAAAATGAGTCGAATGTGTTCCTACAGAAAGAGGAAGGAGAAACACGAAGTGATGTCAACCAAGGAACCCAGTGAAGAGTAGTTCCTCATTGAGGCCTAGTGGAGTTAAGGAGTGTAGTTGGAAGATCCATCTAGATTCGTTCTGGAGGAGCCATCTGGTACATGAGCCTCCCCTGGCGCTGGTGTGGCACCTCTGTAATCCGAAAACATGGGTGCCACGCGGGCTGCCATGGTGGAAGGATAGAAAATGGGCCGCCACGGATGTGATTGTTTTACCTTTTAAGGTATCGGAAGACGCCCGGTTGATTGTCGAGAAGTGTTTCTGAATCCTTTTTCTTAATTCTTGAGTTGTCTGGCCGACATAGACTTTATCACATGGACAGATCATGCAGTATATCACGTTCTTCGTCTTACAGTTGATATAAGACTTAATAGGGTGATTCGTGGAGTCCTGAGGATTAAAAAAGGTTTTGTGAGTCACTTGCATATAGCCGCAGATATTACAATCACCGCATGGAAAGGAGCCCCTGAGGTTGACACCGCGCTGTAGCTTGATTGTAGGTCTAGCAAAGTGGCTGCGGGTCAACAGATCTCTCAGATTGGGAGCGCGTCGGGCGGTGAGCATGGGCTGAGAGGAAACCACTGAGGAGGTTTGCATGTCCTTGGTCAAAATGGGCCAATGTTTTTGTAGGATACTCCTCACCTGTTGCCATTCGTTATTGAAGGTGGTGATAAATCTGATGTAATTGTCTTTACATCGTGGCTTTGGTCGGATGAGAGATTCTTGTGTTTCACCTCTGGCTCTCTGAAAGGCTTTCGATATGATTTTCCTAGGGTATCCACGATTCATAAACCTGGAAGTAAGGTTAGAGGCTTGTTGGCCAAAATCAGTGTCGCCACTGCAGTTGCGCCGCACCTGCAGAAATTGCCCAGTGGGTATACCTGCTCGAATGTGTTGAGGGTGGAAACTCGAGAAGTGCAAGAGGGCGTTGGTTGCTGTAGCTTTTCTGTATAGGTTTGTCGAGAGGCCACCATCTTTGATGGAGATTTCCAGGTCCAAGAAGGAGACGACTGTAGATGAAATGTCATGGGATAGAAAAATATTAAGATTATTATTATTTAAGCCAGAAATAAATGAGCGACAGTCTTCCTCCGTGCCCTCCCAGACGAAAAAGATATCGTCGATATAACGATGCCAGTGTGATACCCCCTTCTTGAATTCCTGAGATTGAAAGACAATAGTGGATTCCCACCAACCTAAGAAAAGGTTGGCGAAAGAAGGGGCACACCGTACACCCATGGCCACTCCTGAGATCTGCCTATAATACGTCCTTTCGAAAAGGAAGAAATTATGGCGTAGGACGAAATCCAGGAGGTCCACCAGGAAAGAGTCGTGCATGCGGTCAGAACGATGTTGTAAGTCCAGAAAGTAGGTGACCGCATGCATGCCGTCTGGATGCCGAATATTGGTGTACAGTGACTCGACGTCACATGTTACCAAAAATGCACCAGGAGGGATAGTAACATCCTTACAGATTTTAATAAAATTGACGGTATCCTGGACAAAAGAGGGGAGCCGGTTCACCAATGGTTGGAGGAAGAAATCCACATAGGTGCCAGCTTTTTCACAGAGACTGCCTATACTGGCCACAATGGGCCTACCCGGAGGTTTGGAGACGGATTTGTGGACCTTGGGGAGTAGGTAGAAGGTGGGAACAATGGGATCCGGAACCCACATGTACTTGAGCTCTTTGTCGGTAATAATACCGTGACGCTGTGCGGAATGTAGAAGTAGTTGGAATTTAGATTTAAACACCTCTGTCGGATCAGATGGTAGCTTGGTGTAAAAGTCCGTGTTTTTCAGCTGTCTATGAGCTTCCTCCAAGTACATGTCGGTGGGCCAGATTACCACGTTCCCACCCTTGTCTGCTTCTTTGATGAGAAAATTGTTATTCCCCCTAAGTTTGGAAATGGCTTGCCTTTCCTGCATAGATAGATTGTGAGCCCTGGGGGAGCCAGATGGTAATTTGGCGATATCTGCTCTGGCCAGTTCGAAAAATATTTTTACGGCTGGCACCAGGGCAAAGGATGGAACCACCACAGATTTATTTCTCAGGGGGAAATGTCTCCTACCTGGTCCATCCGTATTCTCCTCCAACAGTTCCAGCAAGTCCTGAAAGGTCTGTCGTTCATCTGGCGTCATATTATCCATGATTTGGGGTCTCTTGTAGATGACCTGAAAAACGAGATTCCGGCAAAAAAGGTATAGGTCTTTAGTCAATGAAAACTTATCGGCGGCAAACGTCGGTGAGAAAGTCAATCCTCGTTCCAGCACGGAGGTCTCTTGTGGAGAAAGAGTGTAAGTGGAGAGATTAATAATCCGCAAGGAGTCACCTACCTCGACCTCAGTGTTCGTGCTGGACGTCGAGTCACTGTACACCAATATTCGGCATTCAGACGGCATGCATGCGGTCACCTACTTTCTGGACTTACAACATCGTTCTGACCGCATGCACGACTCTTTCCTGGTGAACCTCCTGGATTTCGTCCTACGCCATAATTTCTTCATTTTCGATAGGACGTATTATAGGCAGATCTCAGGAGTGGCCATGGGTGTACGGTGTGCCCCTTCTTTCGCCAACCTTTTCTTAGGTTGGTGGGAATCCATTATTGTCTTTCAATCTCAGGAATTCAAGAAGGGGGTATCACACTGGCATCGTTATATCGACGATATCTTTTTCGTCTGGGAGGGCACGGAGGAAGACTGTCGCTCATTTATTTCTGGCTTAAATAATAATAATCTTAATATTTTTCTATCCCATGACATTTCATCTACAGTCATCTCCTTCTTGGACCTGGAAATCTCCATCAAAGATGGTGGCCTCTCGACAAACCTATACAGAAAAGCTACAGCAACCAACGCCCTCTTGCACTTCTCGAGTTTCCACCCTCGACACATTCGAGCAGGTATACCCACTGGGCAATTTCTGCAGGTGCGGCGCAACTGCAGTGGCGACACTGATTTTGGCCAACAAGCCTCTAACCTTACTTCCAGGTTTATGAATCGTGGATACCCTAGGAAAATCATATCGAAAGCCTTTCAGAGAGCCAGAGGTGAAACACAAGAATCTCTCATCCGACCAAAGCCAAGATGTAAAGACAATTACATCAGATTTATCACCACCTTCAATAACGAATGGCAACAGGTGAGGAGTATCCTACAAAAACATTGGCCCATTTTGACCACGGACGTGCAAACCTCCTCAGTGGTTTCCTCTCAGCCCATGCTCACCGCCCAACGCGCTCCCAATCTGAGAGATCTGTTGACCCGCAGCCACTTTGCTAGACCTACAATCAAGCTACAGCGCGGTGTCAACCTCAGGGGCTCCTTTCCATGCGGTGATTGTAATATCTGTGGCTATATGCAAGTGACTCACAAAACCTTTTTTAATCCTCAGGACTCCACGAATCACCCTATTAAGTCTTATATCAACTGTAAGACGAAGAACGTGATATACTGCATGATCTGTCCATGTGATAAAGTCTATGTCGGCCAGACAACTCAAGAATTAAGAAAAAGGATTCAGAAACACTTCTCGACAATCAACCGGGCGTCTTCCGATACCTTAAAAGGTAAAACAATCACATCCGTGGCGGCCTATTTTCTATCCTTCCACCATGGCAGCCCGCGTGGCACCCATGTTTTCGGATTACAGAGGTGCCACACCAGCGCCAGGGGAGGCTCATGTACCAGATGGCTCCTCCAGAACGAATCTAGATGGATCTTCCAACTACACTCCTTAACTCCACTAGGCCTCAATGAGGAACTACT
This sequence comes from Anomaloglossus baeobatrachus, assembly GCF_048569485.1. Lineage (NCBI taxonomy): Eukaryota > Metazoa > Chordata > Amphibia > Anura > Aromobatidae > Anomaloglossus > Anomaloglossus baeobatrachus. Next base: position 562,528,004 of record NC_134356.1, read on the forward strand.
CTTCACTGGGTTCCTTGGTTGACATCACTTCGTGTTTCTCCTTCCTCTTTCTGTAGGAACACATTCGACTCATTTTCTTGTTTATGTCATATTAACTGGCCCGTGTATCTCCTCTTCATTATAGGTGAATTTCCGCTCTGTGATATCCTCCGCACACATGGACATGCCCAATGGTTGAACTCTACGATCAAACGCTATATGGGACTACTGCTATATATGACAAAATATCATTCGGCTCCTTTTATTACATCTTCCTATCAGCCTTTGGACTTAGGATGGGTTTTCTGCATCTACTTTACAGGCTTATAGTAAATCTCTTTTCCGTATACTATGATTGAATCATCTTTTAGAGATACATGCTTTAAAGCCCCTTTCTGGGTTGGCTATCAGTGATCTCTGTAACCGATAATTTTTTGTAACCAGTTGACTCTCCAAAATGCTTTTGCATAAAGGTTTATATCATCTATACATTCCTTCATGTAACCTTATTCCAATATATATAAACTCTGGTGCAATATTGGATATCTGTATAATGGTCCCCTAATTGGCGTTCCTTAGCCTTGACCGGGTATGTTATATCCAAATCGGCTTGTGTGGGGGTGTGGAATGTAATAATTCATTATGCTGCTCCATGGGAGATATATGTATTTAGATGTCTATACATGCGGACTTTTGATAAAACATCCCGCTCCCACATGTCTACTATCATTCGGGGACATAATATGCACACATATGTATATCCTTTGGGATGAATGTTCGTGCTTCATTAGTGACTCTGAGCAAATTGTATAAAGTACTTAGTAAATATCAGGAGATATGGACATCTATATGTCTTTATACACGGATTTATGGTAAAACATCCTGCTCCAATACGCTCATCACCATTCGGGGTTACAATATGAACACATGTGCGTATTCTCTGGAACGAATGCCCGTGTCCGCCTGGCGACCTCGAGCAAATTGTGTAAATTATCTAGTAATGATCTGTCCAATATAAAGCGTGTTTGATCTCTATTTATGCACGACATCCCCAGGGTCATATTTACATATGTGTGCATTTTTCCTTCTCTACCCCTGGGTATGCATTCTTGTGGGTGGGCAGTTTCAGTCCATGCATGGCTTTTTTACCATCTGGATGCGCTCCATATAGGAGATCTCTTTATATCTGCACCCCCTCTGTGATACCCTATAGGCCACCCATAATACGTAAGGCCACAGGACCATGATAAGTCCTTTTTTCCCCCCTTCAATATCTGCGACTGGTCCCCCTGGTGACCAATGCCTCTGTGACGCCACACTAACGACTCTCTTTACATGAGTTTCGTATTACTTTGCTTTCTGCAGTGGTTTGGCCACTCGGCCCCTCCGTCCGTCCGACCTCGCGCATGCGCAGTGCGATGTTTCATTTAGGTATCGTGCTCTCTGTAGTGATTTGGCCATTTGGCCCCTCCGTCCGTCCGACATCGCGCATGCGCAGTGCGATGCTTTACTTGGATATCCACCGCCGTTTCGTTACAACGCGCATGCGCAAAATGGCGCCGTACTGCACGGCCTATGATGATCGTATGGCCCCACAGGTGTGTGTATGCTTTCTCACTAATTACACTCTTATATGTATATATATCGCTCCTTATTGCACTCCAGTCACCCGCCCTGATGAAGCCGCTGCTGCGGCGACACGCGTCGGCCTCTTATCTTTGAGCACCTTGCTTGACCGCCCCCACGACATGACTGACTAACCCTGGATTTATGACTGGCGACTATTCAGTATCTATCATACCCTGCCCTCTAGGACATGATTCCGGCCCTCAGGCAGTCTTGGGTTACTTTGAATTGCATTCCTTTTGGCACTCTTGTCACATATTTATTAGCCACATATGTGAGTATTGGCTGTTATTTCCCTGCCTTTGTTTAATCTGGCCGGTTATATATATAATCCTAGGGTGGGACGGTCACCAGCCGCAATTTTACCCTTGTGATCGGATTATTCTATCTAAGCATTCGGTATGATTGTCACATTGCTGGTTGGATCATAGCTGTACAATCATTGCACAGTATTTATACCCGAAGACCGGCTATCAGTATTGATTTTTTTATTGTGGTAATCACTCTGGGATATACTGACTGCCATCCGCATGTTACAGTACCCCGTATTGCCTATACAGGGTTCATTTTATTGGATCCACTGTATGGTCACTTAAAATACATCATATATGCTGTATGCCCTCCTTACAAGCCATTCTCAGGTGACGAACAGTGGCTGTTACCCCTCTGCCCCTGCCAAACCTGGCTGGGTATATACACTTCCGGGGTGCCACGGCCGACAGTGGCAACCTTACCGTTGTGATTAGACCATTCTGTCTGAGTACTTGGCATGATTATGATTGCGCCGGCTGTATTATAGCTGTATAACTATTGCATAATATCTGTACCTGAAAACTGGCTATTAGTACGGCTCCCCTAATTGCAGAAACTATTTCAGGGTGTACTAACTGCAATCTGCTTGTCACCGTACCCCTTATCATTCATATAGGGTTCATGCTATTTGGCTTACGGTGTGGTCATTCAAACCACATCGTCCATGCTGTATGCCCTCTTCACAAGCCATTATCAAGTGATCAATATCTGTTAATATACTGTCTAATATATTTGACATAGGGCATGGGACTGTAGGGACAGGTTTATACCGTGATATGTGTCTACATCTATATATGCTGTGATCAGCCATTACCATCTTTTTCAAGTATCTTCCTTGCCTCAGCCCTATATATTGACTCAATCAGGGACACTTGATATCTGATATTGCATCACCCAGGGATTCGGTCTGTCCACTATCTCCTCTTTGATATTGTACTGTACTTTATGATTGTACTGTCATTCATGATATACGATATTGGGGGCATTCGGTCTCGCTCAATTGGTGTTCTTCTGTCTTCTTGCATGTTTTTTAATTGATTTTAAGATGTCCTTCTTTGTGCAATAAATAAAGGTGTGTTCTTTTATACATTACACTATTGGTGTGCCTCTGCTTGTATGTGCGGAATTTTAATATGATCAGCTCATCCTGCCAGCAGATCATATACTATCTTTCAACATGACACGTTCCCTTTAAAATGTGAAAAATATGCCTGGATGGGGGAGGCAAAAACACCTAATTTTAAAAAGTCAATTTTTTTTTAGATTGAAGGCTACACTTCAGGACATTGACTGTGAGCAGCTACACTCAGAAAATTACATGATATGTAAGGAAAGGTAGGTGCTACCACATCCCATTGAAGTTATGATGGTACTGTGCCGCCCTGTGCTCGGCAGTCGAGCCGCTCGGGTCCGGACCTTCAGTGAGTGGCTCGAGTGTCTCCGGGCCCGGGGGTCCTGCAGTCACTCCGATCAAAAAGGGGTTGGCGGTGTGGGGACGTAGGTGTACGGCCGGAAACGTGTTTTTAAGTTCGTGAAGCCACCCACGGGATGTGGTGAAGGTGGACACCACAGCTGCATTTACGGGGCACCCGGGGGAGATGTTGCGCAGCAAGTTGTTGACCCCTCCATGGGTAGGGATGATGGCCCCGGGACCCGTTGGGGAGAGTTGGGCAGTGCAGGGAGATGGGCGGCCGGAGGGCACTGATGTACTCACTATTAGTAAACACACGAGTCTCTGGTAAACCAAGGTGATGGTGGTCGGTGCCCGCAGCCGGCTGCAGTCTGGTCCCCACCCGGTTGGTGGTCTCTGCCTTTCTCCTGCACCTGGTTTGTGATGGTGGACTACCTGTGCTTGCAACTTCAGGAGTCCGCTCCCCGGCTTGTGGTTGCCTAAGGAGCCCTTTGCCCGCAGACGCTGGCCCATGGGATCTCTGTCGTGGCGGTGGCTTTCTATCCCCCTCATTGGGCTGTTGCCTTCAGTCAGGACTTTGGGTGGGACAGGACCTATAGTCCTGGCCGCAATCAGTTAATTAGCTAGCCCCAAGTAGCTTCTGAACCTAGCTTCAGGGTCTGAGTACCCCCTTTTGTGCTCCGGTTTTCGAGTCGGTACCCCGGGTCGGTACCGGCGGGCCACTACCATGTCCCGGTCCACCACGGTTCCACCGAGCAGTCTTCCTGGCTCCTGCGGACAGAGGCCTATGTCTGCCTCCTAGCCAAAGGTACCCGGGCTCCTACCCTGGCACCTGTCAGTCTGCTACAGGCCTGTCACACAGGCATGACCTCCTCCACTGAACTCTCAAACTGATCTACTCTCTTCTTTTCCCGCCTAAGGCCATCCTGACTCCTCGGTGGGTGTGTCCAACCACCTGGCTCCGCCCCCTGGTGTGTCCATCAAGCACTGAGGGGGGTGACTAGGGTTTAAATGGTTGGCTGCTGTCACCTTGTTAGGGGACTGGTGTAATGCGGGGCCCTATCTGTGACTACCTGGCCCGGCCAGTGCGTCACACTCCCCCTTGGTTAACCACAGACCGTCCGCGGGCTTTCCGACCACCTCCGTTTATTTTTCTTTAAACTGGAAAAGATAAAAATAACATATTTACAAGTATAATAACATTTGTACAATTTTCAAGCATGTTTGGTTTTCTTCCCTTGTGGGAGGCAGGTTACTTAAACGTTGCAATAATATTTTTATTAACCGGGAACGGGACGGGACCGGGTCCTTTTCATTTTGCCCACCCAAGCAAACCTAGCCCTGATGCTGCCTCTAAAAACCAGGTCAGCACCCCTTTTCCCCAGTCCAGGAAACAGGTTCGGGTCCGGGTGTTGCCCACACGGGCCGGGTAATAAGTTCCTTACCCGGCAGTCTTTCTCAGAGGCCCCACGTCCAGGGGACCCCTGACCCGGAGGGTAGTCACCGGTCTGCCTGTCTTTATGTATTAAATGGGGTAAAAGCAAATGGGAAGTCAACAAAGTCCCAACGGGGACAGGGCAGAATGGTAGCCGGGAACCGCTACCTTATTCAACATTCTTGTTCGTCGTCAACGGGACTGTATGGCTGGGGGAGGGGAATGGGTGTGCCTCTGGGCACTGTGGCTCACCCTCCTCTTTACATCCAGGGCGAACCATCCCCTCTCCCTGCAATGCCGGGTATAAGCGACGAGCTCACCGGGTTCCAGGTCCCGGTCCGGGTGACCCATTGGGGGGTGGGGATTGACGTCCCTCCGGGACACAAAAATCTCCACGTCCAGGTCCGGCTCAAAGATGAACCCCCATCCATGTCCGGGGTCGAAATGCCAGACCTGGCCTTCATGCGTCGGGCTCCGCACCCAGAAGGTGGCATTTTAGAGCTTGTCCTTCTCTCTGATGGTATGGGACAGCACCTCCGCCTTCCTCTTTTCCTGGGCCGCAATCTCCCGGCCCAGCTGGTGCTGCTGCCGCTCCCAGTACGGAGCGTCCTCCTGTTCCGGCTCGCTCTGCGCGGTGGTCGGGCCCAGCCGGAGCTCCCCTGTGCTGGCTACGACCGGCACCTTCTGCATTGGGGAACCCCGCTGTGTCGTGGCCTGCTCAGCTGCCTCACAGTGGCAACCCCGCGAAGTCTCAGCCGAGGCTTGAAACCTGGGAGCAGCCAGCTTTACCCGCTGGGCTGGCTTCCGGTCAACGGCCACCTCCATCTTGGCCGGGCGGACTGCCGGGGCCTGGATCAACTGGGGCGCGGTCACTTCCGGGACCGACGGGTCCACACAGGGGCCTGGCATCCTCCGAAGATGAATCTTTCTCGAGGCCTGTGTCGGGGTGGCGACGGGCTGTCCGCCGGCGGCTTCTGCAGGCGGGTCCTCGTGGGCTGGTGGATTGGGCTCTGCTGCCAGTGTTAGTGGCAGCGGACCGAGCGGGGGATCAGCGGCAACCGGTACGGACGGCGAGGGAGGCAATATAGAGGGCAGGGGCAGACCAGGTCCCTCAGCCACATCGGCCGGTCCCTCGGGGACATAGGGGCGTGGGTCGCTTACCTGCTCCTTTAAGGTTGCCTCCACTTCGCGTGCCCGCATGGTCACAGACAGCTCCTCCATCTCAGCCATCCACCGTTCCATCAGGAATCGCGCCTGGGCCCGTATGCAGCGGCACATCAGCGCTGTCCAGGCTTCCGCCCACGCCGCTGTTCCAGGCGCGGGCTCCGGTGCTCTGGACTTGCTGGACGGGTCAGCCATGTCGCTCTCTTGGGGTCCAGGAACCAGAAGGGTGACAGAGTCCTGGAGTCCCTGCCCTTTATCTGCTCGGCCACATGTCGCGGAATCTTCACCCGCCCCCTTGGTCTTTTCGTGGCACTACCTTTTCTGGCCGGTAAGTTTCGTTTTTTGACTTCCGGCTTTGCTTTACGGCCATGTTCCCAGGGGGTGGGGCACCAGTTTTCGCGCTCTTTTCGCGGGGAAGAAGACTCTGGCGGGAATCTTCGCACCAAAAGATGGCGGCAAGATGGCGGATTTTTAAAATTTCATGGATCACCCCTGACTTCACTTCTAGGCGCACTTCCACAAGGTAAGTGGATGGGTAAGTATCTTGTTCAAGATGCCAGAAATCGGGGTGTGCCGCCCCGTGCTCGGAAGCTGAGACGCTCGGGTCCGGACCTCCAGGGGGTGGCTCGAGGGTTTCCGGACCCGGGGGTCCTGCGGTCACTTCGATCAAAAAGGGGCTGGCGGTGTGGGGACATAGGTGTACGGCTGGAGCCGTGTTTAAGTTCGTGACGCCACCCATGGGATGTGGTGAAGGTGGACACCACCGCTGCAGTTACGGGGCACCCGGGGGAGATGTTGCGCAGCAAGTTGTTGACCCCTCCGTGGGTAAGGATGATGGCCCCGGGACCCGTTGGGGGGAGTTGGGCGGTGCAGGGAGATGGGCGGCTGGAGGGCACTGATGTACTCACTATTAGTAAACACACGAGTCTCTGGTAAACCAAGGTGATGGTAGTCGGTGCCCGCTGCTGGCTGCAGTCTGGTCCCCCACCCGGTTGGTGGTCTCTGCCTTTCTCCTGCACCTGTTTTGTGATGGTGGACTACCTGCGCTTGCATCTTCAGGAGTCCGCTCCCCGGCTTGTGGTTGCCTGAGGAACCCTTTGCCCGCAGACGCTGGCCCATGGAATCTCTCTGCCATGACGGTGGCTTTCTATCCCCCTTGTTGGGCTGTTGCCTTCAGTCGGGACTTTGGGTGGGACAGGACCTATAGTCCTGGCCGCAATCAGTTAATTAGCTAGCCCCCAGTGGCTTCTGGACCTAGCTTCAGGGTCTGAGTACCCCCCTTTGTGCTCCGGTTTCCGAGTCGGTTCCCCGGGTCGGTACCGGCGGGCCACTACCCTGTCCCGGTCCACCATGGTTCCACCAAGCCGTCTTCCCGGCTCCTGCAGACAGAGGCTTCCGTCTGCCTCCTAGCCAAAGGTACCCGGGCTCCTACTCTGGCACCTGTCAGTCTGCTACAGGCCTGTCACACAGGCATGACCTCCTCCACTGAACTCTCAAACTGATCTACTCTCTTCTTTTCCCGGTTAAGACCATCCTGACTCCTCGGTGGGTGTGTCCAACTGCCTGGCTTTGCCCCCTGGTGTGTCCATCAAGCTCTGAGGGGGGTGACTAGGGTTTAAATGGTTGGCTGCTGTCACCTTGTTAGGGGACTGGTGTAATGCGGGGCCCTATCTGTGACTACCTGGTCCGGCCAGGGCGTCACACTATTATAGAATGCATTCCCCTGTTTTCAATTTGATTTAATCTGTTGGGTGATTTGGTTAGGTATATACAAAGTTAACAGTTTGGACTAGCCCAGGGAGGCAGATGTTACATGAGCAGATAGGGAAGCAATTTCTTGTTTATGGTCAGAAAGGATTAAGCATTGTGATGGTTTAAGCATTGTGACGGGATAGACCCAAGGTCTAACTACTTGCAGACTTTCATGTAAACGGGTGTTGTTTGTGAAGAGTAAAGACAACTACACATCAATGAGTACTCCCTAAGGAATATAAAGAGACGTTGGCAGATTGGATTACAGGCAGGAAGCCTAGGGTAGATTAGAAGTACGAGGTACTTAGGGCTGGTTCACACTAAGCGTTAGCGACAACGAGGTCGCTGTTACGTCACCATTTTCTGTAACGTAACAGCGACCTTGTAAGTCGCTGTTATGATCGCTGCTTAGCTGTCAAACACAGCAGCCGAAGCAGCGATCATAACCGCGAGAGCAGGGAGCCGCGCACACTGCTTAGCGCTGGCTCCTTGCTCTCCTAGCTACAGTACACATCAGGTTAATTAACCCGATGTGTACTGCAGCTACATGTGCAGAGAGCCGCAGCCGGCAGCACTGGCAGCGTGAGAGCTGCGGAGGCTGGTAACTTAGGTAAATATCGGGTAACCACCTTGGTTACCCGATGTTTACCCTGGTTACAGCTTACCGCAGGCTGCCAGATGCCGGCTCCTGCTCCCTGCTCGCTTCATTTCGTCGCTCTCTCGCTGTCACACACAGCGATCTGTGTGTCACAGCGGGAGAGCGCCTTTGAAGAAAACGAACCAGGGCTGTGTGTAACAAGCAGCGATCTCGCAGCAGGGGCCAGATCGCTGCTCAGTGTCACACACAGCGAGATCGCTAATGAGGTCACTGTTGCGTCACCAAAACCGTGCCGTAGCAGCTATTTCGGTAGCGATCTCGCTATGTGTGAAGCACCCCATAGTCTCGGACAGGGAGGCCTTGAAAAATAGAAACATCACTCAGGTGAGCATCAGGAGGAGGTCCTTTATTCAGCCACGGAAACCATTAAAATGGCACCGAACTTTGCACTTGGGGAGTACAATGTTAGGGAGGCCCAATTAAAGTGAATTAAGTGAAAGGATGGATTCCTGATCTTGGATAAACAGGACTTAAGTTAACAATTGTCTATATTGGAAAGGAAGCTATGGTCACCATATTACTGTGGCTGAGCTCCAGAGGTGCAGTAGGGAGATCCACAAAATCAACTATCACTGCAGCCCTCCACCAGTCGGGCCTTTATGGCAGAGTGGCCCGACGGAAGCCTCTCAGTGCAAGACATAAGAAAGCCCACATAGAGTTTGCAAAAAAAAAAAAACACATGAAGGACTCCCAGACTATGAGAAATAAGATTCTCTGGTCTGATGAGACGAAGCTAGAACTTGTTGGTGATAATTCTAAGCAGTATGTGTGGAAAGAGCAAGGCACTGCTCATCACCTGCCCAATACAATCCCAACAGTGAAACATGGTGGTGGCAGCATCATGCTATGGGCGTGTTTTTCAGCTGCAGGGACAGGATGACTGTTTGCAATTGAAGGAAAGATGAATGCGGCCAAGTACAGAGATATCCTGGAAGAAAACCTCTTCCAGAATGCTCTGGTCCTCAGACTTGGCTGAAGGTTCAACTTCCAACAAGACAATGACCGTAAACACACAGCTAACATAACAAAGGAGTGGCTTCAGAACAATTCTGTGACCATCCTTGACTGGCCCAGCCAGAGCCCTGACATAAACCCAATTCATCATCTCTGGAGAGACCTGAAAATGGCTGTCCACCAATGTTTACCATCCAACCTGACGGAACTGGAGAGGATCTGCAAGGAAGATTTGTAGAGGATCCCCAAATCCAGGTGTGGAAAAACTTGTTGCATCATTCCCAAGAAGACTTATGGCTGTACTAGCTCAAAAGGTGTTTCTACTCAATACTGAGCAAAGGGTCTGAATACTTACGACCATTGATATTTCAGTTTTTCTTATTTAATAAATTTGCAAAAATGTCTACATTTCTGTTATTTTTCTGTCAACATGAGGTGCAGAGTGTACATTAATGAGAAAAAATGAACTTTTTTGAATTTGCCAAATGGCTGCAATGACACAAAGAATGAAAAATGTAAAGGGGTCTGAATACTTTCCGTATCCACCCACTGTACCTTTTAATAACTGAATTTACTTAAAGTCATGATGTCACTGACAGTTTTATTGTCTAGGGCAAGGAAAATATCATGGGGTGTAGGATGGAATGGAGGGGGACAGTTTTTTTTCTGACCTTGTATATAATAATGTTTATATTTTTTCTTTTTTTACTACTATATGCAGTTATACTCTGCTTTTGTACTGTTTCTTTTTAGTAACCAATAATAGGATTCCCACATGTCTATGACAGAGCTACTATAGATAAAGGAAAGACGGTCCTAAAAAGTTATTTGAGGGTTGAATTTTTTTTATACCCCATGCTGCTGCCATTTTTCTGCTGCTGACCTTTTTTTTATTAATCCCACAACTTCCAAAAGCAATACATTTTTTAGGTTATCCACTTTTTTTGCTGGATTAGCTGTATTTTTGGTGGGGCTACTTACTGTACCATTTAATATATTGAAATACTTTAAAAAAAAAAAAAAAATTGAGTTGGAATAAAAAAAAAACCTAAATGGTTGGGCATTGATTTTGGGGGTTTTGCTTTTACTGCATTTACTGTGCAGTAAAAATTATAAGTTAAATTTACTTTTTCGGACAGCGTATTTACATCCCAAATTTATATTTTGTTACATTTTACTACTTTTACAAAGATATAAAAAATTTTGTTTAACCATATTTTGGGAGAAAAAAATGTTTTGTTTTGTTTTTTTATTTCTCCATTAATTAAGCTGTATAAGCCTGCATGTTTATATATTTTTAAATATTTTATTACTGACATTATGAGACTTGAAAAGTGTGATTGCTTATACAATACATCTGTATTTCAGTTTATTGGCCTGTCAGCATAGTCTTTCCTGGCAGGGCTTAAATAAGTTGTCTACTACTTCAGCATTGATCGCCTATCCTTAGGATAGCTCATTAATGTCTTGCCAGTGGGGGTGCGATACCTGACAACCCCACTGATTAATTGTTCTCATTGTCAGCAGCGGCTGGGACTGCACAATTATGGAGCTGCACAGCACAGCTCCGTCTACTGTATAGTGACCATGACCGGATACTGCATATCCATATCCACCACTTATTCAAATCAATAGTTTTAAAATCTTTATTTGATCGTCATTGTTTTGCCCCTTCTTTCAGGATTTCAGAATCTAATTTAAAGGGGTATTCTATCTCCAAAATCCTATCCTAATATGTAGTAGGTGTAATAATAATATTATTAGAAAAAAACATCTCCAATTAGAAATGTAGTATAGTTCTCAAGATTGACTATGTCGCTTACCTCATGTTCAGGGCATTGCAGGACCTTAGTCATCCATGGTTACGACCACGCATATAATCACAGATAGCTAGCTAGTTGCTCTTCGACATAACCATGGATACCTAAGGTCCTGCAATGCCCTGAACATGAAGTAGGCGACATAGTGAGAAGAACTATACTACATTTCTTATTGAAGGTATTTGCTAATCTAATATATAAAGCTGTGTGTATGTGTGTGTGTGTGTCCGCTAAAGGAATCTGCACCGTCGCATTTAAAATCACGACATTTTGCACAGACAATCCATGTGACTCAGGGAACGTCATAGACTATGTTTGGGTGGGAAAATTTAACCCCGTGCTTTCCAGTTACGCTACAAAATCCTACAGCCATTAAACTGAATGGAGCTGGGAGCTATAGGCTATAAATAGCAACTGTCAGTGGTTGCTATAGGAACAAAATAAACTGTTAGTAGAAGATAGGATAGATGGATAGAGAGAGACAGAAAAAGACAAACAGACAGAGAGACCGACTGGGCAAAGAGACAGCCGCAGAAAGAGACAGCCGGAGAAAGAGACAGCCCTGGAAAGAGACAGCCCTGGAAAGAGACAGACGGGCAAAAAGACAGACCAGGCAAAGAGACAGCTCTGGAAAGAGGCAGCTGGGCAAAGAAACAGCCGGGCAAAGAGACAGATGCCCAAAGAGACAGGCAAAGAGACAGCCCTGGAAAGAGACAGCCCTAGAAAGAGACAGCCCGGGAAACAGACAGCCCGGGAGAGATACAGCCCTGCAAAGAGACAGCCGGGCAAAGAGACAGCCCTGGAAAGAGACAGTCCTGGAAAAGAGACAGCCCGGGAAAGAAACAGCCCTGCAAAGAGACAGCCGGGCAAAGAGACAGCCGGGCAAAGAGACAGCCCTGGAAAGAGATGGTCCTGGAAAAGAGACAGCCCAGGAAAGAGACAGCCTGGAAAGAGACAGACGGGCAAAGAGACAGACCAGGCAAAGAGACAGACCAGGCAAAGAGACAGCCCTGGAAAGAGGCAGCCCTGGAAAGAGACAGCCGTGGAAAGAGACAACCCGGGAAAGAGACAGCCGTGGAAAGAGACAACCCGGGAAAGAGACAGCCCTGAAAAGAGGCAGCCGGGCAAAGAGACAGATGCCAAAAGACAGCCGGGTAAAGAGACAGATGCCCAAAGAGACAGCCCTGAAAAGAGACAGCCCTGGAAAGAGACAGCCCGGGAAAGAGACAGCCCGGGAAAGAGACAGCCCGAGAAAGAGACAGCCCGGGAAAGAGACAGCCCGGGAAAGAGACAGCCCGAGAAAGAGACAGCCGGGCAATGAGACAGAGAGAGAGACAGACAGATACAGAGATTGAGACAGATAGACTGATGCAAATACAGAGAGATAGAAACAGACAGACAAGGAAAGAGACAGACAGACAGCGACACACAGACAAAGACTGGGAGAGAGACAGAGAGACAGTTACTATCCCGGGTACTACAGCTAGTCTAATATATAAAGCTCAGTGTATGTGTGTCCGCTAAAGGAATCCGCACCGTCGCATGTACAATCATGACATTTTGCACAGACACTCCATGTGACTCAAGGAACGTCATAGACTATGTTTGGGTGGGAAAATTTAACCCCGTGCTTTCCAGTTACTCTACAAAAATCCTGCAGCCATTAAACTGAATGAAGCTGGGAGCTATAGTAGACTATAAATAGCAACTGTCAGTGGTTGCTATAGGAACAAAATAAACTGTTAGTATAAGATAGGATAGACGGATAGAGAGAGACAGAAAAAGACAGACAGACATAGAGAGACAGCCGGGGAAAGAGACAGCCCTGTCAAGAGACAGCCCTGTCAAAAGACAGCCGGGCAAAGAGACAGACCTGGAAAGAGACAGACCTGGAAAGAGACAGACCTGGAAAGAGACAGACGGGGAAAGAGACAGAGCGGGAAAGAGACAGACCTGGAGAGAGACAGCCCTGCAAAGAGACAGCCCTGCAAAGAGACAGATGGGGAAAGAGACAGACAGGGAAAGAGACAGACGGGGAAAGAGACAGACGGGGAAAGAGACAGACGGGGAAAGAGACAGACAGGGAAAGAGACAGACGGGGAAAGAGACAGACGGGGAAAGAGACAAACGGGGAAAGAGACAGACGGGGAAAGAGACAGACCGAGCAAAGAGACAGACGGACAAAGGGACAGACAGACAAAGGGACAGACAGACAAAGGGACAGAGAGAGAGAGAGAGACAGATACAGAGATTGAGACAGATAGACTGATGCAAATACAGAGAGATAGAAACAGACAGACAAGGAAAGAGACAGACAGCGAGACAGACAGACAGCGACACACAGACAGAGACTGGGAGAGAGACAGAGAGACAGTTACTATCCCGGGCAACGCCCGGTTACTACAGCTAGTCTAATATATAAAGCTGAGTGTGTGTGTGTGTGTGTGTGTGTATGTGTGTGTGTGTGTATGTCTGGGATTTGCATCTGCACTGTCGCAGCTACAGCCACAAAATTTTGCACACTGACACTTCTGGACCCCGAGAGCGTCATAGGCTATGTTGTGATGCGAAAGTTTAACCCCGCGCATTCCAATTTACAAATCAATTTTGCCCCTATCTATATAATGGGGAAAAAGTGAAATGAAAAGTGTATCCGCACCATCGCATTTACAATCACGAAATTTTGCACAGATACCTCATGTGATCCAGGGAACGTCATAGACTATGTTTTGACAGGAAAATGCAACCCTGCACTTTACAGTTACTCTCCAAAAAACATGGCTCCATTAAAGTAAATGGAGCCTGGAACTACAGGTTATTAGTAGGAGCTGTAATTGGTTGCTATAGGAACAAAAGACATTCATAGTATAAGAAGCTTATATGTGAGGTAATAAGATGTTGGTGGGGAGACGGATAGAGAGAGAGACAGACAAAGAGACAGACAAAGAGACAGAGAGAGACAGACAGAGAGACAGACAGAGAGAGACAGAGAGACAGACAGAGAGACAGAGACAGACAGAGAGACAGACAGGGAAAGAGACATACAGGGAAAGAGACAGACAGAGACAAACAGTGAAAGAGACAGACAGAGACAAACGATGAAAGAGACAGACAGACCTGGAAAGAGACTGACCTGGAAAGAGACATTACAAAATCACAAAACAAATCGATAGCAATGTAATTTTTTAAAAGGCAAAACTAAGCTAATAGAAGCATATAATAGATATATTAAATCTGTGTGGAATATCTGTGGTGTTGAAATATATGTTGTGAAATGCTTCTATTAGCTTAGTTTCTGCCTTTTAATAATTACATTTCCATCTATTTGTTTTGTGGTTTTTGTGTGCAGAATAAATTTTTGTTACTACATCCTATTTTGGGGGCGTGGCCTGCACGCTGATGGGGACAGCTGCTTGAAGGAGAGCTCTGTGCTGACAGCAGGATAAACCGGCTCTTATCAGCTCACAGATAACAGGATTACCAACTACAGGAGGTGTGAGTAACCCCAGCCCCCAGCTATGCCTAAGGGGAGACCTAAAAAAACTGGCACTCCAGCCAAACTGACAGACTTCTACCCCCGGGATAGGGATCTCTCCTCACCAAGCAAGATGGCGCTGGCTTCCCACTCAGCTTCTTCCCACTCCTCACAAGGAGATACAGGCTGCTTGAGAGGCTGCACAGGCATTCCTCTGACAGAGGAAACAATGCAATCTCTGCTGAAAACGCTGAGGGCTTCCATGCAGGCTGATCTCAGAGAAATAGTAAGAGAGCTGAAGGAAGAGATCAGGTCTCTAGGTGATCACACAGAGCATGTAGAAACTAAAATGGCTGAACTTGCAACATCACATAACAATCTGATAGATGCAAACACAGCTTTGGAAAAGGAGGTGGAGGCACTAAAACTTAAAATCAGTGATATAGAGGACAGATCCCGAAGAAATAACCTAAAAATCAGAGGGATTCCCTCATCAGTAGCAGATAAAGACCTCCAGGAATACTTCCACAAGTTTCTGCAGCTTATACTCCCTGGATGGGACACCAGAGACCTGATAGTGGACAGGATTCATAGAGTCCCTATATCCAAAGGCATAGATCCAGCTCTGCCTAAAGATGTTCTGCCTAGACTTCATTTCTATAAAACAAAAGAAGCTGTTCTGCACACACTGAGGGGAAATCCAGCCCTGCCAGACACTTTCATGGGACTAAAAATCTTCCCAGATCTTTCTGCTGCAACTCTTAATAAAAGAAGAGAATTTGCCCACCTTTCTAAACTCCTTAGAGATCAAGACATCAAGTACAAGTGGGGTTTTCCGGTGAAGATGATAATTTTCAAAGATGGAGGCACTCACATATGTCATACTCCTTCTCAGCTGGGCAAATTGCTGGATGACTGGGGAATAGCCCACCCACCAAACCCTGGTGGGCAGGAGAATCATAGAGGCCCTCCAGACAGGATTAACCCTGAATGGTCAGTAGCTTAGCTGGGACTCCTTCCTGCTTATGGCACCTGCTGTCCCTGCTCCTGTGACACGGGATGTCACGTAGCCCCCCTGATGTTCTCGCCTATGGCGAGCGGTTATACACCAGGCACCCTACTCGGGGCAAACCGGTGTTGTTGGAATTTTTTTGGTTTTGTTCCTCTTCTCACAAATGTTCCTTAATTTTTTCTGGAAATTTCTCTCAATTCCTTGCTGGTCTAGCCCCTCTCATCCCTGATGGCGTTCCTAGGAATTAAAACCCCCCTGCGGCTCCAATATGAGAATTAAGATATTGTCTATTAATGTGAACGGACTCCACTCCCCAGCAAAAAGGTCAATGATGTGGAGAGAGGTGAAGGCATCTAACTGTGATATAGCGTGCATTCAGGAGACCCACCTTCTTTCCACAGATAATAAACGGCTACTTCATCCAAGGTTCCAACACACCTTTTTTGCTAATGACTCAAAAAAAAGAGGAGGAGTGGCCATTTTAATAAAGAACTCAGTGGCCTTTAAATTGATAAATGTCAGTTATGGAGCGGATGGAAGATATATTATTTTGTCTTGTTATATCAACAGTGTCCCTTATACCTTGGCAACGGTCTACTCCCCAAATTCATCACAATTGACCTTTGCTAGGAAATTTTTCCAAGCATTCAAAGATACTGCCACAGGGGCGGAAATCATCTGTGGAGACTTTAATATACCTGTAATACGCTCCATGGATTGCTCCAACACCAGCATCCCACATGCTAAGGAACTTAAGCATCTCATCAATGAATTCCATTTTCATGACATCTGGAGATATTTGCACGCATCAGAAAGAGACTATACATTCTTCTCTTCCAGGCATCGCTCATACAGTAGAATTGATTTTTTTTTTGGTCGACAGCAAATCTATAAGTAATTGTGTGGCAGCTGATATTGGTTTAATTACTTGGACAGATCATGCGCCGATCTCTTTGTCTGTTCAGGGTAGCTTTAATGTTCAAAATTCCCCTAGGTGGAGACTGAATACCAGCTTGCTTGGTAGGCAGAAGGTACATGATGAAGTAGAGTCAGTGTTAACAGAATATTTTAAACTTAATAATAATGGGGAAATTTCTGACGAGACCCTGTGGGCTGCTCATAAAGCAGTAGTCAGAGGGCAGCTCATAAAAATAGCCTCCATCCAAAAAAGGAAAAAAGACGCAGATATTAAATATATATTAACCCGTATTCATCACCTTGAATCCCTGAATAAAGCCAAAGCATCCCCTGACTTGACTAAAGAAATTGTAACCCATAGATTCCAACTAAGATCCCTACTCCTGCAAAAATACGAACATAATCTTAAAAAAAATAGATCGACATTTTATGCTATGGGGGATAGAGCGGGGTCCTTATTGGCAAGAAGGACAAAAAAACGTGAGATCCAATCTAAAATAGAATTCCTGATGGACCCAAACGGAACAATCACTAGACATCCCATTGAAATAGCAGAAGCATTTGTGAAATACTATGAGGCCCTGTATAATCTAAAATATGATTCCAATACGTCACAGCCGACTCAAGTGGATATACAGGGTTTCCTAGACACCCTGGATCTTCCCCGGGTCTCAGATGAGCAATTAGAGGAACTTAATCTTCCCTTTACTACACATGAAATCCTAGGTGCCATCATAATGACTAAGTCTAACTCTGCCCTGGGCCCCGATGGGCTGCCATACGAATATTACAAACAATTTACATCCACTCTGTCCCCCTTTATGTCAAAAACTTTCAATTTTTGGCAAACTAAAGGGTCAATTTCCCCAGACAACTTAGAAGCGATTATTATCACGCTACCCAAGCCAGGGAAACCTGCAGACACCCCGGGTAATTTTAGGCCCATTTCACTCCTAAATTGTGATGTTAAAATTTATGCCAAACTAGTGGCAGATAGACTTCATAAAGTGATCCCGACCTTAGTGGCTCCAGACCAAGTTGGGTTTGTGACAGGGAGGCAATCTAAGGATGGCACCAGACGGATGCTTGACTTGATTGGACTGGTGGAGATATCGGGCGAACCCAGTGCATTCCTGTCTCTTGATGCTGAAAAAGCCTTTGACAGGGTGCACTGGGGATACCTGGAGAGAGTTCTAACAAAATTCGGGTTCTAGGGGAAAATCAAGTCATCCATTCTAGCCCTCTACTCTTACACAAATGCGTCAGTGTTGGCATCGGGGTTTCTGTCATCTAAATTTCAAATAAGTAATGGCACCCGCCAGGGGTGTCCATTGTCTCCCGCAATTTTTGCTTTAGTGGTAGAACCTCTGGCGGAAACTATACGAAAAAACATAGCCATTTCTGGTATAAGAGTTGGGGAATTTGACCATAAACTTGGTTTATACGTAGACGATGTGATAATTTCCTGTTCTAACCTTGCAGTGTTGATTCCAGCAGTGGTGAACACATTATCAAACTTTTCTAAAGTGTCGTATTATAAGCTTAATGCGGCAAAGTCTTTGATACTGCCGTTTAATGTACCGGTGGAGGCCAGGAGTGCACTGGAGGGGCCTTTCAATTCAAATGGTGCGACAGGGGGATACCTTATTTGGGTATTAAGCTGACACCATCGCAGATGTTAATTAAAGAAAATTTGGAACCTCTGATCCAAAATTTAGAAAAGGAATTGGAAAGGTATGAAAAAATATCATTGTCCTGGATGACCAGGATACAGTCCCAAATTTGTCTGGGGTAATAAAAGGGCTAGGGTCGCAGGTAAAGTGTTATACCCCCCATATGACTTAGGGGGATTGGGCACCCCAAACATATCGGCATATTATAAAGCCTTACTAATTGAATCACTAAAGAAATGGTGGCGTCCAGGTAATTCACATAGATGGGCTCAGATTGAAAATTTCCTGTCCGGCCAGGGATCGGTCAGAAGAATGATGGAAGCAGAATATTTGAGCCGTTCACGGTTCTCCCCGTGTGTTCCCACCATGTCAGCCTCCCTGAAGGTCTGGCGAAATGACTTGATTCATAAGATTCAGATTCCTCTTTCAGAGATTTCCCTCAAGTCGTTGGAATCTCAAATCCCCTTTTTGAATCTGGCCAGGTGGGAGGGATCGGGCATTACAGTGCTGGCGGATCTATACTCTGATTTGGGTGTTAACCCCTTTAATGAAATAGTACGGGAACACCCCTCTTTAAAGGGCTGTTTCTATCAACACATCCAAATTAGTCATTTTCTGGCCTCTAAATTTCCTCCAAAGTCGAATCCTCTGTTACCTACAACAAAGGCTTTGGTATTTAAAAAGATAATTAAATCCAAAGGTATCTCCTCGACATACAAATGGCTCAATAACCCCCGCGAAGAGCAAAAATCTCCTTATATGAATAAATGGGACGTGGAGTTGAGTGTCTCTACCTCTCCTTCAAACTGGCACTCGGCATCAGCAAATATCCAAAAATATTCCAAGTGTATAAATCATCTGGAGCAACTGAAAAAAGTACACCTGCGATGGTATCGGTCCCCAGCCAACTTAGCACAGTTCCTCCCAAATTATTCGCCACATTGTTAGAAGGGCTGCCTCCAAAGGGGTACTCTTGGTCACTGCTGGTGGGCTTGTCCCAAGGTTTTCTCGTTCTGGTTGGAGGTGTTTGGCCTGATGGGTGAGCTGACAGGCAATCCTATTAATCCGAATCCAGGTCTGGCAGTGCTAAACGTGGGTATAGAGGAGTTCTCTTGGGAATCCAGGGGCTTATTAGTTCACATTCTAGTAGCTGCCAGATATTGCATAAGTTTGCACTGGAAATCCCCAAAGACGCCTACATTAGTTGAACTATATAACCGAATTAATCTCCAATGCCAATACGAGTTCTGTCTGGCTCACTCCATCCGCGCCAAAAACAAAATTCTTCAGATTTGGGACACGTGGCTAAACTCTGTATATGCATCTCCTGTCAGGCATCTGTCTCCAGGGCAAACTGTTGATAATTAAAAATGGGTCAAATAGGGTCAAAGAGAGTGTTACGCAGGGAGTTCACCCATACCACATGTCAATATTCAAGGTGTTTAAATCTCTGTTGTTGTTACTGCTCGGGCTACCCCGAAACGCCATCCAATTCCCTCCCCCCCCTCCTCCCTGGTTGCTTCCTTGCAACCATCCATGGTTCTCCCCCTCTCCCCCACCTCTCTCTCCCCTCCCTTTTCTTATCTTCCTTTCTTACTCTCTGGTCCTGGTTGTTTGGATCCCTCGTTTTGAGGATTAAAGAGTAAATTGGTAGGTTGACTCTATACGTATTGGGTATTGATTAACCTAAAAAAAGTTGCAACTTGCATCAGACATGATTGGTGGTGGTGTGACAGGAAATGTGAATCATAATCAAAGGTGATACTACCACGTGTTACAGCGTTGTCCTCTTTGTGTATTATTGCCAATGATACCTGAATTTCTCCTTTTTGTAATGTAACTTCCTACAATAAAAATTGATTGGATTTAAAAAAAAAAAAATACATCCTATTTTGTTAACAACAGTTATTAACCCGGGCGAAGCTGGGTAGTACAGCTAGTATTATTATTATTATTATTATACCTACTACATATTGGGATAGGATCTTAGAGATGGGAATACCCCTTTAACTCTTCTTGAACAATTTACTGTAATCGGGTAGTTAAAGCATAATAATGACATTATTATCAGGAAAACTGATTGCGCTATTGTGATCCTAGATACAGCCCTTTAGCGGAAACAGGTTTTAAACATATTAAATAATCCCAGGTCAGTACATACTGTAAATTGACTAAAAACCCTACGAACATATGTAAAAATAAATTTAAATAGGTGTTGCAGGAAGGTGTTGTACTAGGAGCACTTGCTACTAATCAGACAAAGCTTGATGCTTATTTTTCATGGGCCCCCTAAAATTCATAAGGCAGATTTTCAGTTGTCTTTGCAACCACAGGGGTTAAAGGTTTGGGGTCTCTAATTGAAAAAATAAGTACCGTAATTTAATGAATGTTTATTTTAAACACTTGTGTAACATGCGCCAACAAGGACGTTTTGGAATATATAAAAACTATTTCTGTGTCATGCGCGCTGTGAGTGCAGTGAGGTACAACGTAAAGAAATATAGCTCTTACCCAGAGGCAGTACAAGAATTTATCTTTCTTAGTATTCAATATCTCCCTTCCTGTCAATTTTTCTTGTTTGATGGCACTTCCGATTGGAAAGGGGAGGAAGCCCTGATGGAGTCTAAACTCACACCTGCACTTAGTTCCCACCATGACTAAAAATATCATGGTGGAAAAAACAACATTTTTTTTCCAGTGAAAATCTCTACAGAGACCACATTAAGTGGTATGAATGCTACATAGAAGACTTGTTAATGATCTAGGGTCGAGATGTAGCATCCTTACAAGTATTTTCTCAATATATTATCAGCAATTATTGTAATTTAAAGTTTAAGGCTAATAGGGAAATTGTAGAAATTTTACATCTTTATTAAACCCCTTCACCTTCCCCCCCCCAGTCTCTTTTCACCTTCCTGACCAGGCCAAATATTACAATTCTGACCAGTGTCAATTTATGAGTAGAGATGAGCGAACCAGTCGCGGTTCAGCTCGAGGTCGGTTCGCCGAACGGGGGTCCCGTTCGAGTTCGGTTCGTCGAACATTCGACGAACCGAACTTGAACGTATAGGCTATAATGGGAGGCAATCACAAACACATAAAATGCATTATAAATGTACACAAACAGTTAATAAACATTGCCATAACACTTACCGGTCCCCGCGATCCCTTCTGCACTCTGTCTCCTGCCGCTATTCCATCCGATGACCGCTGAATCCTACCGGTGACGGCACTGCCAGCAGAGATGCAGGACCTATCGTGACGTCAAAATAGCCATGTGACCAGTCACGTGGCTATTATCTCATTGGCTACAGACTGGTCACATGACTATGACGCGTCATGTAGGACCTGCGAGTGCATCTCTCCGGTACACGGTGCACATATGTGTATCGCCGTGTACCGGCGACATGCTCTAGCACACGGTCGACTCCCCGTTCCGTTAGGGACCGGCTGACACAGCCGGTCATTAACGGAGATCACCGTTGCCATAGCAACGCAGTTAGCGGTAACGTCACCGCTAACCGCGGCTCCGAGAGCACCGTTGCTATGGTAACGCGTCTGTCAGCGTTACCGCTGTTACCGCTGACAGCCAGCACTGATCACTCACGGAGTGAAGGCTGCACGCTGCTTCCCGATTGTAGTGAGCATGAGGTCCCTCAGCCCCAAGTGATGAGCTGGGGAACCTCATCCTCACTACAATCGTCACTACTACTACACTAGAAAGAAAGAAGACAGAAGAGCAGGATCGTGGAGGGCTGACAGGGGGTAATAAAGATGGAGTCTCTAATGTGTCTGTGTATTTATTTGTATTAAAGTATTTTTTCTCTGTGTGGTGTTTTTTTTAACCCTTTATTGGAGATTCTTAATGGCCGGGTCAAACGTGCCTGACATTAAGAATCTCTGGCTTAATACTGGCTAGTAAAACAAAGCCAGTATTAACTCATGATTACCCAACAAGCCACCCGGCTCCAGGGCTGTTGGAAGAGTTGGATACAGCGCCAGATGATGGCGCTTCTATGAGAGCGCCATTTTCTGGGACGGCTGTGGACTGAAATCCGCAGCAGAGGCGCCCAGAAACCTCGGGCTAACCTGTGCTGCGGATTCCAATCCCCAGCTGCCTAGTTGTACCCGGCTGGACACAAAAATGGGGCGAAGCCCACGTCATTTGTTTTTTAATTATTTCATGAAATAAGTGAAATAATTAAAAAAAAACGGGCTTCCCTATATTTTTGGTTCCCAGCCGGGTACAAATAGGCAACTGGGGGTTGGAGGCAGCCCGTGGCTGCCTGCTGTACCTGGCTAGCATACAAAAATATGGCGAAGCCCACGTCATTTTTTTGGTGGGCAAAAAAATTCTGCATACAGTCCTGGATGGAGTATGCTGAGCCTTGTAGTTCTGCAGCTGCTGTCTGCTCTTCTCCATACAGACAGACAGCAGCTGCAGAACTACAAGGCTCAGCATACTCCATCCAGGACTGTATGCAGAAGTTTTTTGCCCCCTGAAAAAATTATGTGGGCTTCGCCATATTTTTGTATGCTAGCCAGGTACAGCAGGCAGGTACGGCTGCCCCCAACCCCCAGTTGCCTATTTGTACCCGGCTGGGAACCAAAAATAAAGGGAAGCCCTTTTTTTATTATTTCATGAATTTCATGAAATAATTAGAAAACAAATGACGTAGGCTTCGCCCCATTTTTGTGTCCAGCCAGGTACAACTAGGCAGCTGGGGGTTGGAATCCGCAGCACAGGTTGGCCTGAGCTTTCTGGGCCCCACTGCTGCGAATTGCAGTCTGCAGCCACCTCAGAAAATGGCATTTTCATAGAAGCGCCATCTTCTGGCGCTGTATCCAACTCTTCCAGCACCTGCCTGCTATACCTGGCTAGCATACAAAAATATGCAAATATAGCAAATTCTAAACCAGTAGGTATCAGAGAATTAATTCCAACATGTACAGTTAATACAGATATAGCAACATGTGATTATAAAACTTAACCTTTAATTGGGTATATTAAAAATACCATAGAAATAGTGATCCCAACACCATTAAAAACCAGAAAAAATGTTGAGGCCAATTGATTAATGTATTCATGGCGTCAACATATTTCAAAGTACAGGGGTACGGGACAAGCGTCACCCCTTACCAACAACACGGGAGAAAATCCTCGTGTGTGAATAACTGTTAGTTGTACCACCAACAAGCTACGTTAATTGATAAACAGTATATAGCCTGCCGAACATGTATGTAATTATCACAAGGATAGTGTATCACTGGACTCTAACGGTACCGATGCCAAAAGGCATAAAAGAGTGCTGTTATGTACTCAGCTAATTATACTGATGTGACACATCATCCAGGGAAAATTCAAACATAAATCAGCCGCTATCCCAAACGGTGTTAATGCCGAAAGATAAGGGTGAAATACAGTCTTCCACCTAGCTGATTATACATGTACAAAAAACCATGAGAAGGACGAATAAAGCCGAGTCATGTATCGTTAATAATGATATCCAAAGGATATTGACTCCCGAATGGATATCATGTGCTAGACACCAACCAGCAGAAAAAACGACACAAAATTGTGTCACCAAAGCAAGAGACCTGGCTCAGATCCAATTTGAAGGGTTGCCACAGATGTGGTGATTGTGTGGCATGTTCATCCGTCTCGCCAGGCAAGACTTTCTTGTCTAACATTACTCAAGAATCATTCACCATCCGAGATTTCATCAACTGCCGCACAAAAGGCGTTGTCTATAAGGCCACATGCGCATGCGGACTCGAATACGTTGGCAAGACGAGGAGAGAGTTCCGCAGGCGCATTGGAGATCACATGGGGGACATTGAACATGACAGGGACACCTCACTGGCGCGTCATGTCAATGTCTCCCATGGTGGGAAAAAAGACGTCATTAAGTTTATCGGCATTGAAAAAATCGAGAAACCAGTCAGAGGGGGTGATTGGGACCGTTTGATCCTACAAAAAGAGGCAAGATGGATCTTCCGCCTCAATACGGTCTCCCCCTCCGGTTTGAACGAACAGCTGAATTACGGTTGCTTCATCTAGTTCCCAGCCCATTCACTCCTTTCCACTTGTCTGTTCTGTCCTCCTCTTTTAGTAATCTAGTACATGTCATGTCAATTCCCCTATCAGGATGGTTTTTCCTGATACCCTTTTTGGGACAAATCATTTACCTGACCGCTTTTACAGGTTATTATACATCACTTATTCTCTTATCCATATGAGCTTAGTGATTCCTCAGGTGTCCCATTTTCCTCCCCCCCCCACCCCTTTTCCAATTCCATTATATGCCTGGTTGGTTACATTGTACTGGAATTACCATTTTATTCAGGCAATAATGTTGGACTACACTTACTGGTCCTTGATTGATATGTTCTGTGGTGGACACTTCCACCTGTTGCATACATTTTCTAGTTTTGAATGTTGACACAATTGAATTTCGTATGAGCGATCTGAACGTATATAAGTATGAATAGACAGTTTGTATATGAACTCCCACTCTTTTTTGTCAAATTGCGGTTTTGCACTTTCTGTTTTCATTCATAATATAGCAGGACTTCTGCAGTATATGCTTATAAAAGGATAAAACTGGGTTGAATTATCTCTTTCCGTGAATGATAATGTTCTGATTGGCTAGAGGTCTCTTTTTGTACACGTTTCCCGTCTTTCACGTGACTATTATATAGCCCTGGATAGGGATAATTAGGTGCTTTGTTTATCCATTCGCCACAGCATGACAAGTACCTAGTACGTCATTCTGGCTGGTACGGTTTTGACATCTAGGAGTCGCGTATGGCGCGTCCCCTTTCCTCCACTGAGTTTCCGTACCTCTATTGTTTGTTCATGTGACTATGTTACCAGGAAGTTCTGTTTGTCATCGGCCAGTCACCGGCTGATGATGCGCATCTGGTTTCCTGTGACGCGATGTACGTCATCCCCTCACGTGATCAGGAAGTCAGGAAGTCCTGCGTTTCACCGGTCTGTCTCTGGTTGATGATGCGCGTTCAGCTTCTTGTGACGCGATTCGCGTCATCCTCCCACGTGTCTTCCACTCACATGATCACTCATGTGACTGGAAAAGCAGGAAGTACTCTACCGGTTGATTATTAAAAGTAATGAACGTTTTACTGAGCGATCCGGTAGGAACGATTTTTCATACAACTAAGCTCATGGAGCAATATATATGTACACACTGTCTGAACTCTGTTGCTTATTTGATCGCTCTCCTGGATCAGTTCCATACAGGTTAACTTTTTGTGCAGTCCGGGTTTTCCCTATTTCCTTGATATCATCTACATGATTTAGTAGGGTGGGGCTTGTTAATCCGGGAGGTGGGGCCATGTCCCCTTTTTAAACCTCAGTACATCATACATCCTCAGGGATACCAGGCCGTATAGGTTAGAGCTCTGTATTGAGCCACCTCTGAAGTTACAGGTGTTTTATGCCTCCCCTGATGAACAGACACTGAGAAACGCGTCGGGAGTCACCTGGTTTTGTTCACCAAGGGTCAGCCACAACAGGGCCAGCTGTGGACTGCCCTTGTAAGGGCGGGAGTCATTGTGCACAACTAAAGGGTCAGTTCAATTCCCAAACAGGGCTGGTGACCAAGCCATGACTCCCTCCGTGCCGGTATGTGGACCAGATAACACGGGAGAACCTTGATCCATCTACGGGACGAGTGAATCGGGTGAGACTGTTCCACTTAAAGTGGCCTTGTTTTTGTGTCGTTTTTTCTGCTGGTTGGTGTCTAGCACATGATATCCATTCGGGAGTCAATATCCTTTGGATATCATTATTAACGATACATGACTCGGCTTTATTCGTCCTTCTCATGGTTTTTTGTACATGTATAATCAGCTAGGTGGAAGACTGTATTTCACCCTTATCTTTCGGCATTAACACCGTTTGGGATAGGGGCTGATTTATGTTTGAATTTTCCCTGGATGATGTGTCACATCAGTATAATTAGCTGAGTACATAACAGCACTCTTTTATGCCTTTTGGCATCGGTACCGTTAGAGTCCAGTGATACACTATCCTTGTGATAATTACATACATGTTCGGCAGGCTATATACTGTTTATCAATTAACGTAGCTTGTTGGTGGTACAACTAACAGTTATTCACACATGAGGATTTTCTCCCGTGTTGTTGGTAAGGGGTGACGCTTGTCCCGTACCCCTGTACTTTGAAATATGTTGACGCCATGAATACATTAATCAATTGGCCTCAACATTTTTTCTGGTTTTTAATGGTGTTGGGATCACTATTTCTATGGTATTTTTAATATACCCAATAAAAGGTTAAGTTTTATAATCACATGTTGCTATATCTCCATACAAAAATATGGCGAAGCTCACGTCCTTTTTTTGTAGTTTTTTGGCAAAAAAAATAAAAAATGCTTCCCTGGATTTTCCATTGCCAGTGAAGGTAATACCAAGCAGTGGGGGTTAGCAGCCAGTAGCTGCTTGGATTACCCTTAGCTAGCAATACAAAAAATGCAACGGGAGCCCATATATATTTTTTTTAATTATTTATTTAAATAACTAAAAATAAAATGGGCTTCCCTGTATTTTGATTGCTGGACATCACAGTGCTGTAAAAATAAATCTTTAAAAAAATGACGTAGCGCTCCGCGGTATTTTTGATTCTCAGCGCAGATAAAGCAGACAGCTATGGGTTGCCACCCCCATCTGCCTGCCGTTACCTTGGTTGGCAATCAAAATACCGGGAAGCCCATTAATTTTTTCTATTTAAAAAATAGTTAAAAAAAAAAATGACGTTGGGTCCCCCCATTTTTGATAGCCAGCTAGGGTAAAGCAGACGTCTGTAGCCTGAAAACCACAGCTGGCAGCTTTACCGTGGTTGGGGATCCAATGTGGAGGTCCCCTCAGGCTCTTTTTTATAATTATTTTATAAATATTAATAATTACACAATAAAAGTAGGGTCCCCCCCAAATTGGATCACCAGCCAAGGTAAAGCGGACAGCTGTGGTCTGGTATTCTCAGGGTGGGAAGGTCCATAGTTATTGGGCCTTCACAGCCTAAAAATAGCAGGCCGCAGACACCCCAGACGT
The DNA here is from genome assembly GCF_048569485.1 of Anomaloglossus baeobatrachus. NCBI lineage: Eukaryota > Metazoa > Chordata > Amphibia > Anura > Aromobatidae > Anomaloglossus > Anomaloglossus baeobatrachus. Next base: position 562,555,285 of record NC_134356.1, read on the forward strand.
GGCGCATCCACTAGATGCGCCAATCCTGGCGCTTCACCCCAGCTCATCCCGTGCCCTGGTGCAGTGGCAAACGGGGTAATAAATCGGGTTGATACTAGCTGTAAAGTAACCTGAGATCAAGCCCAGCAGTTTGTGATGTCATGGCGTCTATTAGATACTCAACATCATAAACTGTCAGTACTAACAAAAAAAAAAAATCGACAAAAGAAATTTATTTGAAAAAACAGTCCCCAAAACATTTCCTCTTTCACCAATTTATTGTAAGAAAAATAATAAAGGGGTCCCACGACGACTCTGGACCGTCTAGAATATGGGGGGAGACACTCAGGGAACGTATCCCCCATTTTCTAGGAGTGCAGACCCTTCATGTGAGGAGTGTGGGTGCAATGAATCTGCACTCACTCTTCTCGGGTCCACAGCAGCAGAGTCCATGTCGTAATGGTTGCTACCAAAGCTGCAATGCCCTGCTCATGAGGTAAGGGCATGCCTAATTAGGAGAACTACTGTAGAGGAAGCTCTGCTCACTGGTATATAGGTGCTCAGAGGTAATAATAGATAAAATTAGTGAGTAACCTCGGCACTCTAAATCTCCCAGACTAAGTCAGTAAGTCACAACGGATAGTAATGCAAAATCACTCTTTATTGGTCCGTATTAAGAAAAAAAATTTATATGTTTTTGTCCAAGTTACAAATGACGTTTCGGCCTGAGCCTTCGTCAGATTGGACTTATCTGCATGTAATCATGAAAAATGACAATAATCAGTATCACATAAGAGTGAGAGAACAATAACATAAACTCGAACAATGTAGAGGTACAATTGGGATGCAGCAAAAAAATTGCAACACAGCAAGAAATGAAACACATGATACAAATGTCATAATACAGTACAAGGACAATATAGTAATGACAAATATGGGGTCAGAGTAGACTTAGACAGCTCTGGTACGAAAGAGATGTCAATCATAAAGTAACATGTGCAGTAGGTGTAGAGCTACAGTATGCATGGCAGAGCTAATGGGTAGACCGACCATAGAAAAAGAACGGAGAAAAAGTGGAGAAAAAATGGAGAAAAAATGGAGAAAAAAGTGGAGAAAAAGTGGAGAAAAAGTGGAGAAAAAGTGGAGAAAAGGTGGAGAAAAGGTGGAGAAAAAGTGGAGAAAAAGTGGAGAATAAGTGGAGAAAAAGTGGAGAATAAGTGGAGAATAAGTGGAGAAAAAGTGGAGAAAAAGTGGAGAAAAAGTGGAGAAAAAAATGGAGAAAAAGTGGAGAAAAAGTGGAGAAAAAGTGGAGAAAAAATGGAGAAAAAGTGGAGAAAAAGTGGAGAAAAAAATGGAGAAAAAGTGGAGAAAAAGTGGAGAAAAAGTGGAGCACCCTTTGGTGCCTTTCATGTGGCACTAAGGGGTGCTTAGCTTTGTATTTAGCCAAAAAAATGAAAAAAAAAAATGACGTAGGGTTCCCCCTAGTTTTGTAGCCAGCTAGGGTAAAGCAGACGGCTGCAGCCTGCAGACCACAGCTGGCAACCTCACCTTGGCTGGTAATCCAAAACTGAGGGCACCCCACGCTGTTATTTTAAATTAAATAAATAATTAAAAAAAAAAACCACGTAGGGGTCCCCCAAAATTGGATCACCAGCCAAGGTAAAGCAGACAGCTGGGGCCTGATATTCTCAGACTAGGGAGGTCCATGGTTATTGGACTCTCCCCAGCCTAAAAATAGCAGGCCGCAGCCACCCCAGAAGTGGCGCATCCATTAGATGCGCCAATCCTGGTGCTTCGCCCCAGCTCATCCCGCGCCCTGGTGCGGTGGCAAACGGGGTAATATATGGGGTTAATACCAGATGTGTAATGTCACCTGGCATGAAGCCCTGGGGTTGGTGAGGTCAGGCGTCTATCAGATACCCGACATCACCAACCCAGTCAGTAATAAAAAAAAATAGACGACAACCACATTTTTATTTGAAAAAACACTCCCCAAAACATTCCCTCTTTAACCAATTTATTAGAATGAAAAGCAAATCCAGGTCTGGTGTAATCCAAGGGGTTGCCATGACGATCCACACTGTCCCAGTCAATGAAGAGCAGGATGTTCCCCATTGGCTGGGAGAGCAGTGCAGTGACCTGAGCTAACATCAATGGATCAGCCCAGGTCACTGCAGGGGATGACAAGTGCTGCTTTCAGCGAGGTACATTACCTGCGTTGATCTCCAGCACACTGACAGCCCCTGTCACTGAGTTCAATGACCGGCGCCTTCACACCAAGTATCGCGAGAGGTCCGTGACGTCACCGCTAGTCAGTCTCGGGTCGGAAGCGAGAGGTGATGTGACAAGCGGCGGCCATGGAGGACAGTGACAGCACTGAGGTCAGGATGGCGGGACTTCATCACCGCAGGTAAGCCGAGCGGGACCATGTGTGCAGAGTGTGTGTGTGTGTGTGTGTGTGTGTGTGTATGTGTACATGCCGCGGGCAGGAGGGGGCGGAGCGAGCTGAGCGGGGAAGTGTCGGCTTCCTGCACGTAACTAGGATAAACATCGGGTTACTAACCAAAGCGCTTTGGTTGGATACCCGATGTTTATCTTGGTTACCAGCTTCTGGCAGGCTGCCAGCGATGGCTCCTGCACACTGTAGCTGTAAAAAGCCCTGCTTTTTGCTGCTAGAACCGTTCTCGAACGTATCTAGAACTATCGAGCTTTTGCAAAAAGCTCGAGTTCTAGTTCGATCTCGAACAGCCCCCAAAATCACTCGAGCCTAGAACTGGAGAACCTCGAACCTAGAACCGCGCTCAACTCTATTTATGAGGTAATAACCCTGGAACGCTTCAACAGATCCAAATGGTTCTGAAATTGTTTTCTTTCATAACATAATGGACTTCATGTTAGTGGTAAATTTTGTATTTTTTGTGTTTATTTGTGAAAATATCCAAAATTTGGTGAAATTTTTAAACATTTTCACAATTTTCAAACTTTCACTTTTTATGCCCTTAAACCAGAGAGTTATGTCACACAAAATAGTTCATAAATAATATTTTCCACATGTCTACTTTACATCGGCACAATTTGTAAAGTATCCTTTTTTTGCAAGAAACTTAGAAGGGTTACATGTTTATCAGCAATTTCTACTTTTTCCCCCAAAATTTACAAAAACATTTTTTTAAGAACTACAGCACATTTTAAGTGACTTTGAGATGCCTATGTGACAGAAAATACCCAAAAGTACCGTATTTTTGGCTTATAAGACGCACCGGATTAAAAAACGTACCCCAAATTTAGACATAAAAAAGGGTAAAAAAATACTCCTGTGTTCTCTTACCGGAGGGGGGCAGCAGTGGTAGTGAAGCGGGGTCACAGGAGGCAAAGGTTGTGCTGGCAGGCGTGGCGGGTCAGTGGCAGCGGGGTCCGTGGTGGCAGGTGCGACGGCGTCCGTGGTGGCAGGAGCCGCGGGGTCCGTGGTGGCAGCAGCAGCGGTGGCAGTTGAATCGTGCAGCAGGCTGGTGCGGTGAGTGTCCCAGTGTTCGCGGTTCCGGTTCAAATGATGGCGTCTGGAACGGCGCATGCGCAGATGGAGCTCTCATCCAAAGGCTCCATCTGCGCACGCGCTGACTGCTGGAGCGGCGCGTGCTCAGATGGAGCTCTCATCCGCTCCCGGCGCCATTATTTGAAACTGGGACCGCGGACAAACTGGGTAACCTGCTGCACAGCCGTCCGCCGCAATAGAAGGGTGCACCGGCTTTTATTCCCAGATCTACCCGGGATCGGTCGGAGGTCCCTGACAGTGGGTCCCAGCAGTCCAAAGGCACCAGTGTGCTACAACCCAGGAACTGTGAGTAAACATCTCGAAACTGCACCCTTGGTGTTGCCTCTGTTATTTTGCCTGCACTGCACAGTCTACAACAGCCTCATAGACTCTTACAAGCACCAACGGTTGCCCCGGGGTACCGCTCCACCTGTGGGGAGCAGGACCATCCAAGCTGCCATTCCACCAGCCCCGGAGGCCCCATACAGCAGCGGCGGCTTAATAGCCGCAAACCACAGGTGGCGTCACGAATACAAACTTTAATAATCACCACCCCCACTGAAGCCATATTAATTGACTCCCACCAGGGTCACGGAGTCGGGCCCCGCCACCACTGACTACCCCCGGACTAGTCCGGCCCGACACCGGGTGTCCCATAGCCCTGGTGTGGACGAGTCATTAACCTGCCGGTGCCTTCACAAAACACACACAAACAGCAGGTGCTTACTCACAGGGGATTGGACTAGGGCAGACAGGGGAGCCAGCAATCATGAAGCATGGGACTTCCCAAGTCGCTAAGACAACCACCGGGGGCGGGCACCACATGGGGTAGAAGTAGGCCCAACCAACACACTTCAGACAGAACCTGCCTGGGCACAGCTGGGATAACACCTAGCACTGACAACTGGAGTTAGTGTTTCTCTCTATTCGTGGGCCCATGGCTTGGAACAGAAGGCTCGGCCCGGGTTCCGGTTAGCAACCGAGGGACACTTCACTTAAAGCCTTTTACGGGCATCGGCGGTGACTGACGACTATCCGGGATTGGCTGGAGCCCATCGTGGCAGAAATCGGTACTCTGGGGCAGCGCCTGAACTACCTGTGAGTAAAAAGGCTTGGAACCGCAGCCCCTGCCTCTGCCTCTCCTTTACCGGCGCCCAGCGCTGTGGCGCCAACGGGCACTGCCACCACCCCCACCATCCTTCCCAGGATAATCCCGCTCAGTCTGTGGGGAGCAAGACCATCCTGGCTGCATTTAACATCTGCCACGGTGAGAGACCCTGCAGCGGCTTCCCCATCCCTGTCCGCATACCACAGGTGGTGTCACGATCACGATCACCTTAAAATACTTTCCTAACCTCCAACTACTACCTCCATCCTCCCTGCCACCCCCAACCCTCCTTCCTGTATGCCTCGGGAGTAACAAAACCAGGCCAAGCCACCCCGTGACAACACAGAGAATCTGCACTCCTGGCCCGGCAACAAGTTGGTTAAAACACCTGCAAGGTGGGGCGCTACATGTCACTGATCAGTGGCTGCAGGATGCACATATGGAGGTCAGTGCTGGGGCTGATGATGCCACCGTTGCTTAGCTCCAGCCTCGGTGCTATCATAACACAGATCATAACTGGACTTCAATATTTCAGACAATTTCATATGCCTGAAACATTGGAATTTGCTGTAATATGTTGTTCAGAATTGAACAGCCAATCACAGTGATCGTATTTCCAAGGTGTCAGAGAAACATTAGCACAGGTGCCATGCTGTCAGAAACAGCAGGCATCTTCCTCCTAAGGTTCTCATGACTAGAGTTGAGCGATGTTCGAGGTTCGCCAATTTCATGTTCGAGTGATTTTGGGGGGTGCTCGAGCTCAAACTCAAGCTTTTTGCTAAAAGCTCGACAGTTCGAGTTAGGTTCGAGAACGGTTCGAGCACCAAAAACGTGGCTTTTCACAGTAAGGCTATGTGCACACGTTGCTATCTGCATGCGTCCTGCGTCCCCAGCACAATCCCTCTCTCTTTCCTACTCACCGATCACGGGCGTCTCACTGCACGTCTGTCACAGATCTGTGATGTCTTTTCCTCTTTGACTAATGAAGCGCCAGTCATTTTCTAATCAGTTATACCGTGCTTTCCCCGCCCACTGGCGCCCATGATTGGTTGCAGTCAGACACGTCCCCAAACTGAGTGACCGCTGTCTCACTGCAACCAATCACAGCCGCCGGCGGGCAGGTCTATATCGTGCAGTAAAGTAAATAATTAATTAAAAAAAAAAATGCGGTTCTGCCCATATTTGATACCAGTCAGGATAAAGCCACACGGCTGGAGGCTGGTATTGTCAGGATGGAGGGCACCACATTATCAGGAACCCACCACCCTAACAATATCAGCAGGCAGCTGCCCGGAATCGCCGCATCCATTAGATGCGACAGTCCCGGGACTCCACCCAGCTCATCCCGAATTGCCCTAGTGCGGTGGCAATCGGGGTAATAAGGAGTTTAATCATGCCAGGCGTCTCCCAGAGACACCTTCTATGATTAAACTGAAAGTGAAAGTAAAGAAACACACACAGCGAAAAATCCTTTATTTGAATAAAAGACAAAAAACACCCTCATTTACCTCTCTATTAATCCCCAAATACCCCTCCAGGTCCGACGTAATCACCACGACACTGTCAGCTCGCCTACATGAAGCTGCAGCAGCACCGTAGAACACGATTGCGCTGTATCAGCTCCACGTAGCAATGAAGTGAATTGCGCTGTCAGCAGAGACTTCAGCAATGCAGAAGTCAAGATTACCAAATCTGCCTATCTTTATCATTAGAGGCAGTAGACTAGTGGATAGAGCGCTCGCCTAAGAAGCATAACTTCAAGAGTTCTTTTCCCGGTCCCGGTAAAGAATTTAATTTTTTTTTAATTTTAAATTATAGTTATATATTTATAATTCTAATTTAATTTAATTATGCACTGAGAGGAGGAGCCGGACATCAGCTGTGAGCCGCGGGACACACCTCTAAAATCGGAGCAGTTCACGGAATGAGGCTGCATTGCTCTCTCCTCTCTCTCTTTCTCTTTCTCTTTCTCTCTCTCTCTTTTTCTCTCTCTCACTCTCTTTCTCTCTCTCTCTTTCTCTCTCTGTCTCCCAAGGAGAGGGAAGAAAGTGTTTCAGGGAGGGCAGAGAAAACATACTATGGACAAGGAGAGGGAAGAAAGTGTTTCAGGGAGGGCTGAGAAAGCATACTACAGACAAGGAGAGGGAAGAAAGTGTTTCAGGGAGAGCAGAGAAAATATACTATACACAAGGAGAGGTAAGAAAGTGTTTCAGGGAGGGCAGAGAAAACATACTATGGACAAGGAGAGGGAAGAAAGTGTTTCAGGGAGGGCAGAGAAAACATACTATGGACAAGGAGAGGGAAGAAAGTGTTTCAGTGAGGGCAGAGAAAACATACTATGGACAAGGAGAGGAAAGAAAGTGTTTCAGAGAGGGCAGAGAAAACATACTATATTATAATTATTATTTATTTATAATTGTAATTTAATTTAATTATGCACTGAGGGGAGGAGCCGGACATGAGCTGTGAGCCGCGGGATGTCGCGGGCGGGGAGGAGGGTGTCAGCACACCGCGCTCACCCCTTCTGCTCGGGTCCGGCAGCTGCTCCTGGTGGCTCGAGCTCTGGGACGGATCCCGGGGTTTCTCGAGCGACACTCCTCGCCCGTGAGTGAAAGGGGGTGTTTGTTGGGTGTGGGGATTGTTAGAGTTCGTGACGCCACCCACGGTTGTGGTGATTGCACCACCGCTGCTCAGTATGGGGGTCCCGGGGATGGTGATGCGGAGCAGCCAGGTGTTGTGTTGCCCCTCCGTGGGTAGGGGTTGGTGATCCCGGGGCCCAGTGATGGGATGTAAAGTGTAGGGCCCGGTGGGCGCAGGGACGCGGGGGCAGCGCTGTGCCTTGCGGCACTGTGGTACTCACTCAGCCTGACACACGGACACAGTTTGTACGGTAAACCAAACGGCTGGTAGGACGGTCCCACAGACGGCTGCACCTGCACTCCCGGTAGGTGACGGTGATGTCCCTCTTCCTTGCACCTTTGTTTGACTGGTGGTATCGGTGGATTCCCTTCCGGTTACCCGCTCCCCGGCTGCAATCTGGGCCGGAGGAGCTCTACACTTTGCCCGCAGGCGCTGGCCCTGGGGAAACTGGTGCCCTGGCGGTGTCTCCCCGGTTCAGGTTGGGCTGTTGCCTTCACTCGGGACTTGGTTGTTGGGGGAGCTGCGTCCCCGTCACTGACGGATTCGGCAAATTTGGCGACTCCTAGCCTTGCCGGGGTCCGAGAGGCCCCTGCCCTGGTGCTGACTGTCCTTCGGAACACTGCTCCAGACCACCGGGCACACAGCCAACGGGGTCCTTCCAGGAACTTCCAAACGGTCCCCCTCCAGACAGTCACCGCCGTTGCTGACCTTGCTGTTCTGGCCCTCACAAAGCTGGACCCTTCAGGCTGTCTTTCTCTTCTGTCACTTCACTTGCTTTCCTCCTTTACTACTTTCACTTTCACTTTCTTAACTCCTCCACTTTAGCTCCTCACACTTGCCCTGCCTGGGCTATCTCCTTCCACTTCCTCCTCCTGGACTCAACTGCACTCTTGCCCTGCCTGGGCTACTCTGCCTGGTTACTTCCTGCCTCCAGAGTTGTGAGCTCCTCGGTGGGCGGAGCCAACCGCCTGGCCCACCCCCTGGTGTGCATCATCAGACTCCTGGAGGAAGGCAACAAGGATTTGTAGGTTAGCTGTGATGTGCCTACCTGGAGTGTGGGGTGTGGTGGTGTGTGACCCGTGTCCCCTGGCTTGCCCAGGGCGACACATTCCCCCTTAGCAAAATGCAGACCGTCCGCGGGCTGCCGTCCTACACCGGTTTTATTTTTCTGTAAAAGGGGGTAACAAGGTTAAGCAAACATAAATACATTTTTAATCATAACTCTTCCCACGACGGGAGGCACATTTACTTAAACGTTGCAACGGTATACGGTCACGGTTTCCGCTCTCTCCCACCCAAGCAACCTGGCCCTGATGCTGCCCCTAAAACCCAGGCAGCACTTCTTGACCCACAGTCCAGCACAAGTTACCCGAGCGGGATCTGTCCTTCCCCTCCAGAGGGTGGCCACCGGTTCCTTTGGTGGCTGGGCCCTGGCCTGCTCTGCTCAGGGCCCTCCCTCCAACCTGCCTCTCCGGAGACGGTATTGCGGAAACGGTAACGGTACACAACATATTTACAAGCCACTTAACGTTTGTGGTGCCCTGCAAGTTCACGGGCTTGTCCATGGATAGTTCCCATGCAAATTAAACTTTAAACGGTCCCCACGGGGACAACGGTGCCGGCTCCGGCCGGTTCAATCACAAAGCAAATCTGGTTATGTACTCGGTCATTTTTCTTATCATTCTTTTTCAAACTTTCAAACAAACAACAACACTCTTTTACATTTGCGGACCCCTTTTACTCATAGAACGGTCTCCCGGTACCTAAGTGGGGGCCTACCTAGGTTAGAACGGGTGGACCTTCGGGGCCCGGTGTCAGTGGTGCTAGACAGTGGAGTAGAGGGAACAATCGGTTCCTCCTCCCTGCTACAGTGTGGGGCAGGCGGAGGTGCAGGGGAGCTGGGTACAGGTTCGTCCCTGGGCACTGGCACTGGTTCTGGCTCACGGTTAACCGCTTCCACTACTTCTTCATCCACGGGTTGTGGGAACAGTATCACTGGAAGAATCATCGCGCCGTTCTGTGTAGGCCAGTTTGCTGGGAAGTCACCCATTACAGTATGGATTACCTCGGCTGCCTTTTCCACTGGTGGAGGAACCGGTACTTCAGCCTCTGCCTTCAACGCTGGGGGGCATTTTTTTAGATGGTCCCGAGAAACTGTGGCTAGGGTGCCCCCTTGGTCACGACTGATCTGATAGGTCTTCCCATCTCCCCATTCTGTGGGTTGTATGACGTAAGGGACTGGCTCCCACTGATCATCCAGCTTGTGGGCTTTTCTCTTCCGTTTCAGCACCACATCTCCTGGCTGGAAAGGACCTGCGGGCGCCTTCTGATTGAACCGATGTTCTTGCTGCTCTCGACTTCGGCTGAGGTTTTTCTCCACATACTCCTGGATTTGCCGGTATTGTGTCCTCCTCCGACTTTCCCACTCCGCCGTTGAAGGGAGTGCTTCCGGGGCTTCCAATCCCATCTCCAGATCCACCGGCAGGCGGCCAGGCCGAGCCCTCATCAGATACGCTGGGGTGCACTTCGTCGAGCTAGACGGGATATTATTGTACATGTCGACCAAGTCAGGTAGCTTTTCCGGCCACATGTTCCGTTCTTCTAGTGGTAGTGTCTTGAGGAGCCCCAGGACCAAGTGGTTCATTTTCTCGCACATGCCGTTGGTTTGGGCGTGGTACAGAGTGGTCCGGATCTTCTTGCAGCCGTACAACTGGCAGAATTCGTGAAACACCTCTGCTTCAAAAGCCGGGCCTTGGTCAGTCAGCACCTTCTCGGGATACCCATGGGGTCGGCAGAAATAAGCCTGGAACGCTCGAGCAGCGGTTCGACCAGTTAGGTCCTTAACGGGGACTACTACCATAAATCTTGAGTAGTGGTCTACCATGGTCAAGGCGTAGGTGTACCAACTTCGGCTAGGGGTGAGCTTGGCATGGTCCAGGGCGACCAGCTCCAGCGGCTGATGGGTGACTATGGGATGTAACGGTGCCCTCTGGCTAGTCTCGTCCTTTCTCCTCAGTGTACAAGGACCGCACTCTCGGCACCAGGCTTCCACCGATTCACGCATCCCACTCCAATAGAACCGCTCCCTCAACAGCATCTCCAGCTTCTTCCACCCGAAGTGGCCAGCACCATCATGGTATGCCTGCAGGACAGTAGCGACATCAGCTTGAGGAACGATTAACTGGCATATTTTCTCATGGGTCTTTGGGTTGATCAGCTCACGGTACAGCCTCCCTTGGTGTAGGTAAAGCCGTTTCCGTTCTTTCCACAAGCATTGGGCTTCGGCTGGAGCTGCAGGGTCTATTCCCATAGCACCTTGTTCCACTAGAGTCTTGACAAGGCGGACAGCCGGCGCTTGATCCTGGGCGTCTTGCCACTCTTGACTGGGCCGCGGGTTCAGATCCACCCTTTGCTGACAGACTTGTACCCTCTCAGTAGGCAGCTGGTGAAACGCAGGCAACTCGATCTCCTCGAGGTCGTCATCCTCGCACCCCTCTTCTGACAAATGGGGCATCCGGGAGAGTGCATCAGCATTTATGTTGACACGACCAGCTCGGTACTTTATGGTGAAATCATAGTTGGCTAGCCGGGCTACCCACCGCTGCTCCAGCGCGCCCAACTTGGCCGTGTTCAGGTGAGTCAGCGGATTGTTGTCCGTAAATGCGGTGAATTTGGCTGCCGCCAAGTAGTGGCGGAACCGCTCCGTGATAGGCCACACCAACGCCAATAGCTCGAGCTTGAAGGAGCTATAGTTCTCAGGGTTCCTTTCGGTCGGCCGGAGTTTTCGGCTAGCGTAGGCAATCACCTTCTCCTTTCCATCCTGGACCTGGGATAGGACCGCTCCTAGCCCCACGTTACTGGCGTTCGTGTGGAGGATGAACGGGCTCCCATAGTCAGGGTACGCCAGGACCTCTTCTCCGGTCAAGGCCGCCTTCAACTGGCAAAAGGACTCCTCATGCTTGTCCTCCCACGACAGTGGGGCCCCAATGGGTCTACCACCTTTGATCTGTCCCACGAGGAGATCTTGCATGGGGGCAGCCATCTTCGTGTACCCCTTTATAAAGCGCCGATAGTACCCCACCAGACCCAGGAACTGCCTTACTTCCCTCACTGTAGTTGGTCTCGGCCAGCTCTGGATGGCAGTGATCTTCTCAGGGTCGGGGGCGACACCATCCGCACTCACCACATGCCCTAGATACTGCACCCTGGGTTTCAGCAGGTGGCATTTTGAGGGCTTCAACTTCATCCCGTACTTGGCAAGGGACGCGAACACCTCGGCCAGGTGCTCCAGATGGGCTTCATACGTCTGGGAATAAACAATCACATCATCCAAATACAGCAGGACGGTCTCGAAGTTTAAATGTCCCAGACAGCACTCCATCAACCGTTGGAAGGTCCCGGGGGCATTGCACAGCCCAAACGGCATGCTATTGAATTCGCAGAGCCCCATCGGGGTGGTGAAGGCGGTCTTCTCCCGGTCCTCTGGGGCCACGGCCACTTGCCAGTATCCGCTGGTGAGGTCAAGGGTCGAGAAGTAGTTTGCAGTTCTCAGTGCAGCCAAAGACTCTTCAATACGAGGTAATGGATAGGCATCTTTATGGGTTATCTGGTTGATCTTCCGGTAGTCCACACACATCCGCATGGTACCATCCTTCTTCTTGACCAGTACCAACGGAGCGGCCCAGGGACTACAGCTGTCCCGAATAACCCCTGCCTCCTTCATATTCCTCAACATATCTTTGGCACACTGGTAATGTGCAGGGGGAATAGGTCTATACCTCTCTTTGATAGGGGGATGTTCACCCGTGGGAATGTGGTGTTGGACCCCCTTGATCTGCCCAAAGTCTAGGGGGAGCTTACTGAAAACCTGTTCGTACTCCTGCATCACCCTGTGTACCCCTGCCTTGTGATTTGTAGGGGTATCATCAGTGCCTACATGTAACTGTTGGTGCCACTCCTTTGCGTCCCCCTGGGGTGGGGGAGTGCTGACGGTAGGTGGGAGTGTGGATGGACTGGCTTCATGGATAGTGTGAGGGTCCAGGGTGAGCAGCTTGGCAATGGTGGCATACCGGGGGAGCCTGACTTCTTCCTCCCCACAGTTCAACACTCTCACGGGCACTCTCCCTTTCTTCACATCTACCACCCCGCGGGCGGCCACTACAGTGGGCCAGTGCTCGGAAGGCATGGGCTCCATCATCGCAGGGTAGTCACGCCCCTGAGGCCCTACTGCTGCCCTACACCAGATCATCATCTCACTCCTAGGGGGCACAGTCAATGGAGCAACATCCATCACTCTCACTCCACCAATCTCCCCTCCTGTTGAGCTCACATGCTGGCGGTACATCAGGGCGCGGATCTCCCGCTGCACAGCCCTCTGCCGGCTCCCCGCCGCTGTAGCGGCTAGCTGTTGCAATAAGTTCAACACATCAGCCATGCAGTGTTCCATCACATTGGTTCCCAGCACTATTTTTGGGTTATGATCACTGGGTTCATTCATGATCACAATCATACCCTGGTGTTGCAGTTCAGCTTGCCCCACTGTCATAGCCACTTGTTTATACCCCACCTGGGTCAATGGGAGTCCATTAGCGGCAATCAAATTTATGCTATTGTCTGGAGGCGCCAGCTCGTCTGTGGCCCAATACTGCTGATACAACGTGTACGGTATGGTAGTTACCTGTGATCCAGTGTCCAAGAGAGCCATCACCGGTATGCCGTCCACAGCCACGGGGATGATAGGGCGGGCCCCGACATATCGGTCTCGCCAGTCCGGGGGGCCACGGTGTTCTACTCCTGAGGATTGGCCCGGGGCCCCAGGGGTTGCTCGTTTAACGGGCACTGTCGGTAGTAATGGCCCGGCTTACGGCACTTGTAGCAGATCGGAGGTCTGCTCCTCGGGTTGTTAACGCTTCTCCGCTGCATCCAGGGAACATCTTCGGGACTGTCAGCAAGCTGTATCTGCGCTGGGGGTTGAGGTCTGGTTAGAGGTTGCAGCGCAGCTAGGATTTTGGCAAGGTCTCCGTCCATGCGACGGACCTGGGCTGCCAGCTCTTCTACTGTGCTGCTCGGGGCTGCAGATATTAGGGAGGTTGGTTTGGCTGAGGCCGCCACAATGGGGGCCGTCTCGACGGGCCACAGGACAGGTTCCAGAGCTTCAACAGCTGGGGGCTGTAGTGCTTTGATAGCCCGCTCCTTTAACACAGCAAAGTCCACATCAGGGTGTTCCAGGGCCCAGAGCCGGAGTTGTTTACGATCCTCAGGGGACCTCATCCCCTGCGCAAATTGCTCCACTAACATCTTGTTGCTATCCGCCTCATTAATAGAGTTCACCCGCTTCAGCGTGCGGAGGGCGGTCTGCAGACGTAGAGCATAGTCCCGAATGCTATCCCCAGCTTGTTGCCGGCACTGGTAAAACTGCATCCTCAGCTCCGCTTCAGTCCGGGTCTCGAAGACAGTCTGTAGCTTCTCGAAGATGGTGGCTACAGAGAGCCGGTCCCCCTCGGTCCAGGTCTCCGCTTCCTGCTCCGCCGCACCGGTTAGCTGGCCTAGCACTATCGCTGCACGTTGCTTATCAGTCAGGGGATACAGCTCTAGCAACGGGTTAAGCTTTTTCCGGAAGGCCTGTAGGGCATCCGGTTTCCCGTCATACTGCGGTAGCCAGGCAGCTCCGGGCGCATAGGGCAAGGAAAACGGCATGACCTGAGCAAGCGCGGGGGCCGCGGCACCTCCCGCCAGTACGGCCGGGACCTGGGCAGGCCCATTCCCATCCGCGGGTGCCGCTGCGGCTGCGACCACCGCTCCTCCAGCGGCTCCGTCGGGCGCAGACATCTTGTTTCCGTCCCCCTTAGCTCTTTCCGGCCCCTCCTCTCTCGGGGCGGGGTTTTGGCCTTCGCGCCTCTACTGCTCGAGAAGACGCTCGAGCGGGAACTTTTCGCGCCAAAGATGGCGGCTTCTGAAATTTTTCTGCCGGATACCTCCGGCGGTAACAAGGCGCTCCTCTACCAGACGGCAGAGCGGTAAGATCCTGTTTGTGACGCCAAGTTGTCGCGGGCGGGGAGGAGGGTGTCAGCACACCGCGCTCACCCCTTCTGCTCGGGTCCGGCAGCTGCTCCTGGTGGCTCGAGCTGTGGGCCGGATCCCGGGGTTTCTCGAGCGACACTCCTCGCCCGTGAGTGAAAGGGGGTGTTTGTTGGGTGTGGGGATTGTTATAGTTCGTGACGCCACCCACGGTTGTGGTGATTGCACCACCGCTGCTCAGTATGGGGGTCCCGGGGATGGTGATGCGGAGCAGCCAGGTGTTGTGTTGCCCCTCCGTGGGTAGGGGTTGGTGATCCCGGGGCCCAGTGATGGGATGTAAAGTGTAGGGCCCGGTGGGCGCAGGGACGCGGGGGCAGCGCTGTGCCTTGCGGCACTGTGGTACTCACTCAGCCTGACACACGGACACAGTTTGTACGGTAAACCAAACGGCTGGTAGGACGGTCCCACAGACGGCTGCACCTGCACTCCTGGTAGGTGACGGTGATGTCCCTCTTCCTTGCACCTTTGTTTGACTGGTGGTATTGGTGGATTCCCTCCGGTTACCCGCTCCCCGGCTGCAATCTGGGCCGGAGGAGCTCTACACTTTGCCCGCAGGCGCTGGCCCTGGGGAAACTGGTGCCCTGGCGGTGGCGGTGTCTCCCCGGTTCAGGTTGGGCTGTTGCCTTCACTCGGGACTTGGTTGTTGGGGGAGCTGCGTCCCCGTCACTGACGGATTCGGCAAATTTGGTGACTCCTAGCCTTGCCGGGGTCCGAGAGGCCCCTGCCCTGGTGCTGACTGTCCTTCGGAACACTGCTCCAGACCACCGGGCACACAGCCAACGGGGTCCTTCCAGGAACTTCCAAACGGTCCCCCTCCAGACAGTCACCGCCGTTGCTGACCTTGCTGTTCTGGCCCTAACAAAGCTGGACCCTTCAGGCTGTCTTTCTCTTCTGTCACTTCACTTGCTTTCCTCCTTTACTACTTTCACTTTCACTTTCTTAACTCCTCCACTTTAGCTCCTCACACTTGCCCTGCCTGGGCTATCTCCTTCCACTTCCTCCTCCTGGACTCAACTGCACTCTTGCCCTGCCTGGGCTACTCTGCCTGGTTACTTCCTGCCTCCAGAGTTGTGAGCTCCTCGGTGGGCGGAGCCAACCGCCTGGCCCACCCCCTGGTGTGCATCATCAGACTCCTGGAGGAAGGCAACAAGGATTTGTAGGTTAGCTGTGATGTGCCTACCTGGAGTGTGGGGTGTGGTGGTGTGTGACCCGTGTCCCCTGGCTTGCCCAGGGCGACACACGGGACACACCTCTAAAATCGGAGCAGTACACGGAATGAGGCTGCATTGCGCTCTCCTCTCTCTCTCTTCTCTCTCTCTCTCTTTCCCTCTCTCTCCTCTGTCTCTCTCTCCTCTCTCTCTTCTCTCTCTCCCCTCTCTCTCCTCTCTTTCTTCTCTCTCTCTCTCAGACCTGGCGATGATCAACTGATAAGGTCACCTGACGGAATCAGCTGACACTATAGGTCGAGCGGTGAGGCCGGCTTTTTACTGCCCGGCCGGCTAAACTATCAGCTGATGCTGTCGGACAGGAGTCTGCACTGAAGTGTGTAATTTGTTTTTGTTTTTTTGCACTGATGCATCAGCTGATTGTATAAAAGCTGTTCATACAATGTCATGTCATGTGATTCAGGCCCTTGAACCAGACACATCATTTGCTTGCTTTGCCTTCCAGCAAACCGATCAGATGATATTTGATCCGGATTGGACGGCATGGGACCCTTGACCCAGGATTACTGAGGAGGGGGGTTCTTTATTTCAATAAAGCTGGAGTCACTAATTGTGTTGTGTTTTATTTCTAATAAAAATATTTTTCTGTGTGTTGTGTTTTTTTTTATCTGTACTAGAAATTCATGGTGGCCATGTCTAATATTAGCGTGACACCATGAATTTCGAGCTTCGGGCCAGTTGATAATATACAGATAGCCCCAACCCCATTATTACCCAGTGAGCCACCCGTCACCAGGGCAGCTGGAGGAGTGTGAGGTTCTCTGACTTTTTGCCTTGTTTTGTCATTTTGCTTTAATCTGTTTTTTCTTCATAGGCCATCTTGCTTCCTGTTCTGTTGCCCTCACTTTTGCCCTCAGTCAATATGGATTCCTCAGCTTCTATGTTCCCGCCCTGTTCCCTGCCAATTACCTGCTTAAGCCATCTCAGCTGTTGGACCAGTGCTTCTGAATCCTGTTAGCAGCCTGCCTGTAACCTGATCTCCTGAAGTCTTTGGAAGAACTACTTTTCTGCCATCCTCTGTTTTGGATTCCTGGAACTCGTGTCCACACAGGAACCCTTCTGCTCTGCCATGGACGTTTACAAGTACAGTAAGAGAGACTGAATTATACTTTGACACTTCTGCTGAACTTTGAGGATCCATTCCTGATTAATTTGTTCCCAGCCTCTGCACCCTGCAACTGTTTAACCCTTCATGTTTTGTGCACTTACTTGTATGAAGTAATACAAGAACTGTTTAGCAAACCTGTGTCTGTGTTTCCCTTGTACCCTTGCACTAGACTCTATACAAACAGTATTTAACACCTTACAAGATTCAGAAGCCAAGAATAGAGTCTGCAGGGTCTGGGAATATGGAAGCCCGTATTAGCAATCTGTGTGAAGTGACAGACACAATTCTTACTGAGATACAGGCTTTAAAGACCAGCTGTGCAAGTGTGCAGGATCGTAATGAACACAATCTGCAGGTTTTTGGACAAACCATTCGTGATTTACGGGCCCGGATTGAGGCCCTAGAGGGGCGACTTCAAGCACCATCTTCACCCCCGGTTTCTGGAATCCCCAAGTTGCCACCATTCCACTTTGGCAGTGAACGGGAAAAATTTAGGGGATATATTAACCAATGCAAACTGTTTTTTGCTGCTCATGCATCACAGTTCCTCAGTGAGCGATCGAGAGTGCTAACAATAATCATGCTGCTCACCAACAAGGCCCTTGCATGGGCTAATCCCCTGATTGAGACTGATGATGATTGTTTGAATAATCTGAATGATTTCATTTCAGCCATGGGTCAGGTGTTTGATGACCCGAACCGAGGTGCTACAGCAGAAGCAGCCATGTTGACTTTACGTGAAGGTAAACGTTCTGTAGCAGAGTATGCCTTGGAGTTCAGAAGATGGGCCCTCGACACCACTTGGGATAGCTCCGCCAAGAAGTCTGTCTTCCGGAAAGGATTGTCTTCTGTGATTAAGGACGAACTTGCTCGTGCAGATCCTCCATCTGCCTTGGGAGATTTCATCAATTTCTGCATTCGGATCGATGTCCGTCTTACTGAGCGCAGACAGGAGAGAGTATCTGAAAATTACCATATTAACAATTTCCTTCCTTCTTCTCCAGTTAAGGAGTCTCTTGGTAGGAGAACTCGAGACCCTGAACCTGAACCCATGCAGGTGGACTATCTACAGAGACGGGTCAGTGATGCACACAAGGACCATCGACTGAAGGAAAATTTATGTTTCTATTGCGGTAAGTAAGGGCATTTCCTTACAAACTGCCCCAGCCGATCCCGTAAGACTACCGCAGCTGTTGTACACTGTGAATGCTGTGGAAGGAGATCTATAATATCTGAACCACGGGCTCCAGAGAGATCAGCAGCTATAGACATTGATTATTCGGACTTGAACTCCGTTATTTCTGACTCCGATTCCCACATCAATGCTGCAGTTTTTCAGGTTTCCTCAGCAGTGTCTCAGCCGATTTGTAAGAACAATTCTCATATATTTCTCTCCATCAAGCTCTGGGTTAACACAGTCAGGGTGTCTAGCTCTGCTATGATTGATTCTGGAGCAAGCGGCAATTTTATGGACATTACCTTTGCCCAGAAACATGGGATACGTTCTGTGAAGAAGACTACTCCTGTACAGATGGAGACTGGATGGTTCACTGTTAACCTCTTGACCAGTGGATCATGAGACAGAGCCCCTGAAGGTTCTCCTGGGTAACAATCATCAAGAGAGACTGTCTTTTCTGCTAATCTCTTCTCCCCATTTTCCCATCATCCTAGGATTGCCATGGCTGCAGGCTCAGAACCCTACAATAAACTGGGAAACCAAGGAGCTGCATTTTCCAGAGAAGCAGAAGCAGATAAGTCCTGGGGTCTCAGTCTGTTCAGCCCCTAAGATACCCACACCAGTCTCCGAGCTACCAGCAATATACTGTGAGTATGCGGATATGTGTGATAAGCGGAACGCTGACCAGCTCCCCCCCCCCCCCACCGTCCCTATGACTGTCCAATTGAACTTATACCTGGTGCTGAGATACTCTTTGGCAAAATTTACCCCCTGGCTGTGTAACGGGGGCAGGGGGCGCCTCAGGGGGTGTAGTCGGGTCCCCTCGCCTTGTGGGCCGCAGGCTGAACCCCGGCCCGGCCGTTACTTGCAAAACAGGTGTGTTGTTGGGGCAGAGTGTGGATGCATGGGGCCCATTCATGACAGCGTTCTTTCTGTGCTCTCCAGCTCCTCCTTCACTTTCAGGAAAGAGACAATTGCAGGCAGCGGGTAAACCAAACACCGTTTTATTAAACAAAGCTTCCATCTTTCTGTTTGCAGCAGGCTTACTTTAGTACATTACAAGTTACAAGTCCTTTTCTACGAAAACGGTTTCCTTTTTCTCTACGGGCACTTTCCTTTGCCTGCAGGGGACATACGTTAACCCCCTAGTAGCTGCGCTCTAACCCGGATTTACTGTAGGGCAGATCCAGCACACACTACCGGCTCTGGATAAGTTCTCACCTCTCCACTTCTTTGTCAGGGCACTAACCTTCGCCTGCAGGGGCCACTTGTTATCCCCCTGATAGCTGCACTCCACTCTAGTACACACCACCGGCTCCGGACTAGTCCCAACTCTTCCACCGTTTCTCATGGGTTTCCTCTGCTTTCCAGCCAAGAGTACTCACTCAGGCTGACTGCCTCATCTCACTCCCACACTCTGCCCCGTCACCTCAGACCGAGCTTGCTCGCCTCTCACATCTCACTGCACACTGGACTCTGCATTCAGAACCCTTCCTTCCCCACCTAGGCTGCCCTGCCCCTTCCTTCCCTGCCACTGTTACCAGGAGAACCACTGCTCTACACTGGCACCTAGTGGGGAAACAGTTTGACAGATAACATTTTACCATCAACATTTACAATTTGCCACCATACTACTGTGGCGTCTTCAGGGGGGGGAAAACCGCTCCTTCACTACCAGGGGTCCGACTACCCCTTACATTCCTCCCCTCTTTAACCTCAGCCTCCTGGCGAGGTTCGTACCTGCAAAACAACACATGTAGGAAAACACAATACTTAAAACACACAGACTGGCACACTAGTTTGGTGCCCGGAGTCCCTCCAGGGAAGCTCCCGGTCTTAGCTGACCTTCTGCCCGGAGGCTATTTCCAAGTGCTCCCGGTCTTTGGGTGGGCAGAAAACAACAGGACAACAAGATTCCTTCTTAACAGTCATGGAAGGAGTCCACGCACAGTTCTGCATTAAGCTCCTCCCGGGTTCAGTACTTTTAACGTTGCTTGAGCTGTAACATTTGCTGGCTGCTAACAGCAGCGGCTCCCAACAACAAACAGACATCTCTTCCGGATGACCACCTCTTCACGCTGGGTGGTATGCATGCAGCCATTCGGCCCGCTGGGCCCTCACATGGTCGGAGAGGGACTGTCCAGGTAAGCGGGGTAGCCTACGAAACGGCTCATAACCCGGTGGCTCCGGTACTTCCTTCTCCGGTTCAGGCCCTTCAGCCTCCTGCGGGGGTGAGGGGGTAGCTGGACGGGACCGCAGTGGGCTGCCGACAACAACCACCGGGTGCGACACCATACTCTGATGTATCACCAGTAATGCCGATGCTTCTCTTGGCTTGTCTCCAGCCGTAGGTTCGGCGGCCGCTTTTGGCGCGACCGTCGGGGTACTCTTCAGCCCACAGGCTTCAGCGAGCGCTTGCTTATGCTGAGCGCGCCACGCTCTGTTCTCCATTCTGCTTGGTCCAGGTATTGGAATTTGCTTCTTCTTCCACTGCCGGGGTTGCAATCGCGCCGGGGAAGGTGGAGGCGGTTCTTCTTTTCCTGCTTCTGCCCATACTCCGCCCCCGGCCTCACCCACCAGGTCAGCACAGCGTTTGCGACGCCTCTTCTTTCTTGCGGCACCGCCCACGTCTCTAGACCTCTGCAGTATCTCGGGGCAAGCACCTCCCCTCTTTGGGCGGTGCACTCCGGGCTTCTTCCTTACAGGCCAGCCCAGCGCTTTTCGTTTGGCGCCCACTTTTCGCGCCTTCACTGAATCCATGAGGACGGCCGCCATCTTGCCGCCATCTTGTGGCCTGTTCAGTACATCAGGCACCACTTGGTCTCTGCTCGGGGTTTCTCTTCTGCGGGCTTGATCCTGCCGACTACGCCAAAATGTAACGGGGGCAGGGGGCGCCTCAGGGGGTGTAGTCGGGTCCCCTCGCCTTGTGGGCCGCAGGCTGAACCCCGGCCCGGCCGTTACTTGCAAAACAGGTGTGGTGTTGGGGCAGAGTGTGGATGCATGGGGCCCATTCATGACAGCGTTCTTTCTGTGCTCTCCAGCTCCTCCTTCACTTTCAGGAAAGAGACAATTGCAGGCAGCGGGTAAACCAAACACCGTTTTATTAAACAAAGCTTCCATCTTTCTGTTTGCAGCAGGCTTACTTTAGTACGTTACAAGTTACAAGTCCTTTTCTACGAAAACGGTTTCCTTTTTCTCTACGGGCACTTTCCTTTGCCTGCAGGGGACATACGTTAACCCCCTAGTAGCTGCGCTCTAACCCGGATTTACTGTAGGGCAGATCCAGGACACACTACCGGCTCTTGATAAGTTCTCACCTCTCCACTTCTTTGTCAGGGCACTAACCTTCGCCTGCAGGGGCCACTTGTTATCCCCCTGATAGCTGCACTCCACTCTAGTACACACCACCGGCTCCGGACTAGTCCCAACTCTTCCACCGTTTCTCATGGGTTTCCTCTGCTTTCCAGCCAAGAGTACTCACTCAGGCTGACTGCCTCATCTCACTCCCACACTCTGCCCCGTCACCTCAGACCGAGCTTGCTCGCCTCTCACATCTCACTGCACACTGGACTCTGCATTCAGAACCCTTCCTTCCCCACCTAGGCTGCCCTGCCCCTTCCTTCCCTGCCACTGTTACCAGGAGAACCACTGCTCTACACTGGCACCTAGTGGGGAAACAGTTTATGACAGGTAACATTTTACCATCAACATTTACAATTTGCCACCATACTACTGTGGCGTCTTCAGGGGGGGGAAAAACCGCTCCTTCACTACCAGGGGTCCGACTACCCCTTACAGCTGGACCAGAGTTAAAAGCATTGAAGGACTATATAGATGAAAATTTAGCCAAGGGCTTCATTCGCCACTCTTCATCTCCTGCAGGCGCACCCATCTTTTTTGTGAAAAAGAAAGAAGGCTCTCTTAGGCCCTACATAGACTATCGGGAGCTCAATAAGGTCACAATCAGAAACCGCTACCCACTGCCTTTAATCCCTGAATTATTAGAAAGAGTTCGGCATGCAAAGATTTTTTTCTAAATTGGATCTCCGTGGGGCCTATAATTTGGTCCGCATTAGACCTGGGGATGAATGGAAGACTGCATTCAGGTCATGCTATGGACATTTTGAATATCTAGTTATGCCGTTTGGCCTGTGTAACACCCCAGCTACCTTTCAACATCTAGTTAATGATATCTTCAGGGATCTCTTGGATACATTTGTGGTGATTTATCTAGACGATATTTTAATCTTTTCTAACTCCACAGATGAACATCATAGACATGTGAGGATGGTATTGGAGCGCCTTTGACAGAGCCATCTTTATATCAAACTGGAAAAGTGTGAATTCCATCGGACCGAGATTCAATTTTTGGGGTACGTAATGTCTTCACAGGGAATAAGCATGGATGAAAGTAAGACTCAAGCCATCAAAGACTGGCCAGCTCCCAAGAATGTAAAGGAGGTTCAGCGCTTCATCGGGTTTGCCAATTTCTATCGGCGTTTCATCAGGAACTTTTCTGAGGTAGTGTCACCTATCACACAACTTACCCGTAAGAAGTCTACTTTCACCTGGACGCCTCAAGGCCAAGAAGCGTTTTCCCTTTTGAAGAATAAATTCACCTCAGAGCTTATATTAGTGCATCCTAACCCTGAACTTGCCTTCATAGTAGAGGTGGATGCCTCGGACTGCGTCATCGGTGCCATACTCTCACAGAGGACAGGTGAGAATAATGTTTTACATCCCTGTGCTTTCTTTTCCCAGCGGTTGTCTTCAGCGGAAAGAAACTATGACGTGGGAAATAGATAATTGCTGGCCATTATTGCTGCCTTCAAGGAATGGAGACACCTTCTTCAGGGAGCGGCACAGCAGATAATCGTCCTGACTGATCACCGCAATCTGTAATTTATCAGGTCGGCCAAATGCTTGACTCCTCGCCAGGCTCGTTGGAGCCTTTTCTTAAATCAATTTAGTTTTGTAGTTTCCTATAGGCCTGGGTCACGCAATGGGAAGGCTGATGCACGGTCTAGGATCTTCTCGACTGACACCATTCCATTCACGCCTCCTAAGACAATTCTTCCCGATTCCAGATTCTTGGGAGTGATTCATAATCAAGACTTACTCAATGACATCAAAGAGGCATAGCATTCAGATTCCTTGCTAGGAAATCCATCTGATGAAGTAAGTCTGGTCTTCAAAAATGGTGTGTGGTTTCAAGAGCAACGTATGTACATACCTGAGGCAGTCAGATTGAGAGTACTGCAACCCGTTCAAGATTCAAAAATGGCTGGACACAGAGGAATTCTAAAGACTGAAGAGTTCCTTTCTTGTTTCTTTTGGTGGCCCACTTACATACAGAAGAGACGTTCAAAATTACGTTACTTCATGTGAAGTCTGTGCGAGATTCAAGACTCCACGTTCTTCACCTACAGGTCTATTACAGCCCCTATCTATTCCATCCCGTCCATGGGGTTCCATTGCAATGGACTTTATTGTAGAATTGCCAACCTCCCAATGGAAGAACACTATTTTGGTGGTGGTGGACCGTTTAACGAAAGCAGTTCATTTTATCCCCTGTGTCGGCTTACCCACTGCAAAACAGACATCTGACCTAATTATTCAAAATGTGTTCCGTCTGCATGGAGTACCAGATGAGGTTATTTCTGATCGAGGGGTGCAATTCACTTCAAAGTTCTGGCAGAATTTTTGTAAGGCATTAGACATCAAAGTTAATCTTTCTTCTGCCTTTCACCCCCAGACAAATGGACAAACTGAGCGGACCAACCAGACCTTGGAACAGTATCTCCGCTGTTTCATCTGCCATCTACAAGATGACTGGGTGGATCTACTCCCACTGGCTGAGTTTTCATATAACAGCTCTCAGAGCACCTCCACTAAACAGTCTCCTTTTTATGCTAATCTGGGCTATCACCCTAATATTCTTCCTCACCTTCACATAGATTCGCCCTTACCAGCTGTGGCTGACAGAATCTCTTCGCTACAGCAGAATCTTGATCTTCTAAAGGAGAACCTGGGATCGGCTCGAGAGGTATAAGAAAGCAGCTGATAAGTTTCGTAAGCCTGCACCAGCCTTCAAGGTAGGAGATTTGGTCTGGCTATCAACCAGAAACCTTAAGTTGAGAATTCAATCATCTAAGTTGGGACAAAAGTATGTTGGACCCTACAAGATCACTAAGATAGAACAACTCAGAACTAGTCTCCCCAATCAGGAAACACACCAGTGGTTCATGTTTAAAAATTATAAATTTTATTACATTCAATTTAAAAACATTAAAAAAACAGAGATATCCTGCAAGGAACCAATTTATACTCAATAATCACAGTTATTATTTAGCCTGGAAACTAAAAGTAACCTGTCCTACTGCAGCTGCTATTAAGGACATAAATACTTGGACAGGTGCTGCTGGTAAATACCTATACAGACACCATATAAACCAATGCTGCTTGTGCCCTAATGCTATTAGTTTAATGCTAATATACTTGGACAGGTACTGCTGATTGCCTATGTGGGCACCATACAAACAAATGCTAAATGTGCCATGATGTTAACTGGTTATAAACTTGCTATGCACCATTCAGTACCAGAGTGAAAATA
Organism: Anomaloglossus baeobatrachus; assembly: GCF_048569485.1. NCBI lineage: Eukaryota > Metazoa > Chordata > Amphibia > Anura > Aromobatidae > Anomaloglossus > Anomaloglossus baeobatrachus. Next base: position 562,579,745 of record NC_134356.1, read on the forward strand.
AACTGTGAAATACCTGAAGATACAACACTGATCCAGGGTCTGAGCAAATGGTCCCTCCACCCCAACGCCGTTTCGCCCTAGCTTCTTCCGGGGGCGTGTCTGAATGGGGAAAAGGCTGTCTTTATATAGTCACGCTGGAACAGGATAGCTAGATACACCTGTCCATTTCAATTGCTCGTTGCAAGGGGTGGGTCTTGGCTGCAGGAACGAGTAATCAGTTCCTCCTACAGGAACTTACCAAGCCGCGCGTGTGGAACGCAAGCTTGAACCGCAAGCTGCGTCTCCATGTACGCGCGACCGGAAGTTCGGAGGTCCGTGACTCGCGCATGCGCACAACCACTTACAAGGAACTTAGGTGAAATCATACCTTCATACCAAAGTCCGCCTTTTACTACAAGCCTATACATCGATTTCTTCAGCACTATTATATCATATGGGATCCTGATACATATTTTCATCACAACAGGATTCCCATTCAAAAAAAGTTGCTGACAAACATTAAATATTTAAGAAAAACCGATATATATAATATCTATAATATTAAGAATATTAAGAAATACCCTATGAACTCGATTGTGTTACATTACATACATAGTGAATTTGCAAATATTTATATCACCCAATAAATACATCCCATGCTAAGGCGGGCTTTGCACACTACGACATCGCAGGCCGATGCTGCGATGCCGAGTGCGATAGTGCCCGCCCCCGTCGCAGCAGCGATATGTGGTGATAGCTGGCGTAGCGAAAGTTATCGCTACGCCAGCTTCACACACACACTCACCTGCCGTGCGACGTCCCTGTGGCCGGCGACCCGCCTCCTTGTTAAGGGGGCGGGTCGTGCGGCGTCACTGCGACGTCACACGGCAGGCGGCCAATCAGAGCGGAGGGGCGGAGATGAGCAGGATGTAAACCTCCTGCCCACCTCCTTCCTTCCGCATATCCTACGGAAGCCGCAGTGAGGCCGGTAGGAGACGTTCCTCGCTCCTGCGACTTCACACACAGCGATGTGTGCTGCCGCAGGAGCGAGGAACAACATCGGACCGTCGCGTCAGCGTAATCATGGATTACGCCGACGCTGCACCGATGATACGATTACGACGCTTTTGCGCTCGTTAATCGTATCATCCAGCCTTTACACACTGCGATGTCGCATGCGATGCCGGAAGTGCGTCATTTTCAATTTGACCCCACCGACATCGCACCTGCGATGTCGCAGTGTGCAAAGTGCCCCTTAATGTGCATTAAATACATTTCATTATAAATACCCTATTATAAAAACCCTATTGTAAAAATACTATTATAAAAATACTCCCATATATATGTATATATTTTCAGAAACCAGTGTAAACAGCTATATTATTACAAAAAATAAAAATATATTATATCTATATATAAAAATAAATTCTTTAATATCCAATTTATTAATAAAGTGACCAAAAATCTACTCCTATAGCTGTCAATACAATTCATTGAACACCAATAAATTGATGAGAGTCCTCATCAATACACCTATCTATAATCACAAGTATAGTGAACCCACATATACCTGTGATCGTGCTATACCCTTAAACGTACCCTTATAAACACATATATTCACATAAAATTAAATTACAATTTCATTCACTATAATAATAATAATGACAATTCCATATATTCTTCAATATCCAAAGGCGGAACCATGCTGATAAATCTTGCATTCCTCTTGATATACCCCAGAAAGATTGTATCCAACGTGAACAACTAAAGAATAAAATAAAATCAATTAAAATCAACATAAAAAGGCGGACTTTGGTATGAAGGTATGATTTCGCCTAAGTTCCTTGTAAGCGGTTGTGCGCATGCGCGAGTCACGGACCTCCGAACTTCCGGTCGCGCGTACATGGAGACGCAGCTTGCGGTTCAAGCTTGCGTTCCACACGCGCGGCTTGGTAAGTTCCTGTAGGAGGAACTGATTACTCGTTCCTGCAGCCAAGACCCACCCCTTGCAACGAGCAATTGAAATGGACAGGTGTATCTAGCTATCCTGTTCCAGCGTGACTATATAAAGACAGCCTTTTCCCCATTCAGACACGCCCCTGGAAGAAGCTAGGGCGAAACGGCGTTGGGGTGGAGGGACCATTTGCTCAGACCCTGGATCAGTGTTGTATCTTCAGGTATTTCACAGTTTATTTTCACTCTGGTACTGAATGGTGCATAGCAAGTTTATAACCAGTTAACATCATGGCACATTTAGCATTTGTTTGTATGGTGCCCACATAGGCAATCAGCAGTACCTGTCCAAGTATATTAGCATTAAACTAATAGCATTAGGGCACAAGCAGCATTGGTTTATATGGTGTCTGTATAGGTATTTACCAGCAGCACCTGTCCAAGTATTTATGTCCTTAATAGCAGCTGCAGTAGGACAGGTTACTTTTAGTTTCCAGGCTAAATAATAACTGTGATTATTGAGTATAAATTGATTCCTTGCAGGATATCTCTGTTTTTTTAATGTTTTTAAATTGAATGTAATAAAATTTATAATTTTTAAACATGAACCACTGGTGTGTTTCCTGATTGGGGAGACTAGTTCTGAGTTGTTCTAATTGTATCTAGTAGTGGCATGAAGTATATCAGGTGGTTGTGGATTAAGATCACTAAGATAGTAAGTGCTGTGGCTTGTCGTCTTCAACTGCCCAGAACTATGAGAATCCATCCTGTGTTTCACATTTCTCTCCTAAAGGCAGCAGTACCTAATACATTTCCTGGACGTTCTCCTTCCCCTCCTGATCCAGTGTTAATTGATGGTCAGGAAGAATTTGTAGTGGAAAAAATCCTGGACTCAAGGTTGCACAGAAATCAGCTACAGTACCTGATTAAGTTGCCAGGGCTACTCATCGGAAGACAACTCTTGGGAACCAGTCGACAATATCAATGCTCCCCGCTTACTCTGCCAGTTCCATCAGAGATACCCAGACAAGCCTGGTCTGGGGTCGTCCAGTGGCCGTCCCTAAGGGGGGAGTAATGTGAGGTTCTCTGACTTTTTGCCTTGTTTTGTCATTTTGCTTTAATCTGTTTTTTCTTCATAGGCCATCTTGCTTCCTGTTCTGTTGCCCTCACTTTTGCCCTCAGTCAATATGGATTCCTCAGCTTCTATGTTCCCGCCCTGTTCCCTGCCAATTACCTGCTTAAGCCATCTCAGCTGTTGGACCAGTGCTTCTGAATCCTGTTAGCAGCCTGCCTGTAACCTGATCTCCTGAAGTCTTTGGAAGAACTACTTTTCTGCCATCCTCTGTTTTGGATCCCTGGAACTCGTGTCCACACAGGAACCCTTCTGCTCTGCCATGGACGTTTACAAGTACAGTAAGAGAGACTGAATTATACTTTGACACTTCTGCTGAACTTTGAGGATCCATTCCTGATTAATTTGTTCCCAGCCTCTGCACCCTGCAACTGTTTAACCCTTCATGTTTTGTGCACTTACTTGTATGAAGTAATACAAGAACTGTTTAGCAAACCTGTGTCTGTGTTTCCCTTGTACCCTTGCACTAGACTCTATACAAACAGTATTTAACACCTTACAAAGCGTTGGATACAGCGCCAGAAGATGGCGCTTCCATGAAAGCGTCATTTTTTGGGGCAGCTGCGGACTGCAATTCGCAGCAGGGGTGCCCAGAAAGCTTGGGCACCATGAGCTGCGGATTCCAATCCCCAGCTGCCTAGTTGTACCTGGCTGGACACAAAAATTGGGCGAAGCCCATGTCATTTTTTTTTTTTTTTTTTTTTTTTAATTATTTCATGAAAATAATTAAAAGAAAAAGGGCTTCCCTATATTTTTGGTTCCCAGTCGGGTACAAATAGGCAGCTGGGGGTCGGGGGCAGCCCGTAGCTGCCTGCTGTACCTGGCTAGAATACAAAAACATGGCAAAGTCCACGTAATTTTTTTGGGGGGCAAAAAACTCCTGCATACAGTCCTGGATGGAGTATGCTGAGCCTTGTAGTTCTGCAGCTGCTGTCTGTCTGTATAGAGGAGAACAGACAGCAGCTGCAGAGCTAAAAGGCTCAGCATACTCCATTCACTAGTGTATGCAGGACAGCAGACAGCAGCTGCAGAACTACAAGGCTCAGCATACTCCATCCAGGACTGTATGCAGGAGTTTTTGCCCACCAAAAAAAAAGACGTGGGCTTCGCTATATTTTTGTATGCTAGCCAGGTACAGCAGGCAGGTACAGCTGCCCCCAACCCCCAGCTGCCCATTTGTACCCGGCTGGGGACTAAAAATATAGGGAAGCCCTTTTTCTTTTAATTATTTTCATGAATTTCATGAAAAGAAAAAAAGATGTGGGCTTTGCCCTATTTTTATGTCCAGCCAGTTACAACTAGGCAGCTGGGGATTGGAATCCGCAGCACAGGTTAGCCCGAGCTTTCTGGGCGCCTCTGCTGCGAATTGCAGTCAGCAGCCACCCCAGAAAATGGCGCTTTCATAGAAGCACCATCATCTGGCGCTGTACCTAACTCTTCCAGCTGCCCTGATGCCGGATGGCTTGCTGGGTAATTATGAGTTAATACTAGCTTTGTTTTACTAGCTAGTATTAAGTCAGAGATTCTTTGTCGGGCAAGTTTGACCCGGCCATTAAGAATCTCCAATAATGGGTTAAAAAAAACACACCACACAGAGAAAAAAATACTTTATTAGAAATAAATACACACACACATTAGAGACTCCATGTTTATTACTCCCTCTCATCCCTCCACGATCCATGGTCTTCTGTCTTCTTTCCCCTTCAACCCATGCAGCTCTGCTACATCAGACAGCAGTGCATGGGGGAAGACTCTGCTTCCCGTGCAGTCTATCACTCAGTGAGTGAGCTGCAGCTGCGTGCTGTAAGTGGTGACGTCACCACTGACAGGCGCGTTGCTATAGCAACGGTGATCTCCGTTATTGACCGGCTGTGGCAGCCGGTGAATAACGGAACGGGGAAGCAGAACGGGGAGCCGACTATGTGCCAGAGCATCTGGCCGGTACACGGGGATGCACAAACGAGCACGGCGTACCAGGGAGATGCACTGACAGGACCTAGCAATGACATCAAGCCATGTGACCAGTCTGTAGCCAATGAGATAATAGACACGTGACTGGTCACACGCTTTTTTGACGTCACGATAGGTCCTATCATCAGTGCAGGTTACCGGGAGGACGCAGTGATTATCGGAAGGAAAAGCGGCGGGAGACAGAGTGCAGGACGCGTCGCGGGGACAGGTAAGTGTTATGGTAATGTTTATTAACTGTATGTGTACATTTATGTGTTTTTATGTGTTTGTGTTTGCTTGCCATTGGTTTCAATGGGGCTCGAGAGGTTCGCCGAACCGAACTCGAGCGTGGCCTCCGTTCGATGAACCGAACTCTAGCCTCTAGAGGCTCGCTCATCTGTACTCATGACGTAACTTTACGTCAGAGGTAGTGAATGCCTGTCCGACCATGATGTAAACCTATGTCAAAGGTCATGGAAACAAAAGAGTATGCAGTTGATGATTCTTTCTGTGACATAAAATACGTCTTTGTGCATCAGCCAGAGGTAGTTGAAATGACAAACAACTGACTGAGCTGGTCTACACCTTTTCCGAACTTCCATAGCATTAGGATTAAAGAACCGTCATGGCATAGTAAACTATAATGTGTCCAAAACTACCAAGATACAGAGACAGTGTAGCTCGCTTTGCTGTGCTGTTTCAAAACTCTTGTTCACTTCTATGGAAAAGACAGAAACAAATGTCAGAAAAACTCTAGGAAAACCCCAAAAAGTAGGAAACTCTTAGGAAATTTATGAATAAAAGGCACAATAGAAGCTTCAGGCAAAAAAAGGCTAGAGTTTCCATCGTTCTGCAGAGAGGAGATGAGACAAAACTCATGTTTCTTATTGGAATAATTTGGGATTGGAGTATTAGGCCACGTGCACACTGAGTATTTGGGTTTTTTACCTCAGTTTTGTAAGAAAAAAACAGGAGTGGGTGATAAATACAGAAGTGGTGACGTGTTTCTATTATACTTTTCCTCTGATTGTTCCACCCCTGGTTTTGGCTACAAATACTGAGGTAAATAAACTCACCAAATACATAATGTGTGCACGTGGCCTTACAAATACTGAGGTTAAAAATTCTCCAAATACTCATCGTGTGCACATAGCCTTATTGATATGTCATGTTTAAAATAAATCTGCTTTGTTTATTATACTTCATGGTATTTGGCTTTGACAAAACTCCATGTCCAGACAATATGCGTGATGTGTTTATGCAGCAGAAATGCACTAAAGACCCACTTGCATTTTTTTACCTGCGGATTTTCCACATCCAATGTAAGTCTATGGGGAAAATTTGCCCATAAAACTCCGCGTACCCAGAAGAAATAATGACAAAAAAAAAGATTGCGCATCTGAAACACGCACCACAGGTCACGTTTGCTGAGTAAAAAGAAGCACAGTGGGCCAGAGATCTATAAATCCCAATCACATTTGCTGGAGCAGTAAAAACCTACATTCTTGATGCAGTAAAAATACAGTGTCAAAATCTCACCAAAAATTCATCGTAGGAACACCGCGTAAGGCCTCTTTCACACATCCGTGTCTCCGGTAGGTGTGACGTCCATTTTCACACTTACTGGAGACATAGGGGTACTTTACACGCTGCGACATCGATAACGATTTAATGTCGAGGTCACGGTGTTTGTGACGCACATCCGGCATCGTTAGCAACATCGCAGTGTGTAACATGTACGAGCAACCTTAAACGATCGCAAAAGTGGTAAAAATCGTTGGTGTTGGAGAGGTCGTCCAAACACCAAATATTGTTGTGTGGTGAGTAGCGATGTTGTTCCTCGTTCCTGCGGCATCACAAATCGCTATGTGTGAGACCGCAGGAGCGACGAACATCTCCTTACCTCTGTCCATCGGCAATGAGGAAGGAAGGAGGTGGGCAGCATGTTCCAGCCGCTCATCTCCGACCCTCCTCTGCTATTGGACGGCTGCAGTGGGACGTTGCTGTGACACCACACGAACTGCCCCCTTAGAAAGGAGGCGGTTCACAGGCAACAGCGACGTAGTTAGGCAGGCAAGTACGTGTGACGGGTATTAGTGATGATGTGCGCCACAGGCAGCGATTTCCTCGTGACGCACAACCGACGGGGGCGGGTACGCTCGCTAGTGATATCGTTCCCGATATCACAGCGTGTAAAGTACCCCATAGACTCATTAAAATCAATGGGCTTGCGCACACATCCATGTTTTGACATGGACCATGTGTCTGTGTGGAGCACACGCTTTTCTGTGCTTCACACAGCGACATGTCTGTTTTCTGCTGGCAGTACGGATGTCACACAGACCACACACTGATGTGATCCATGTGACACCAGTGTGATACATACCAGAGGAAACACATGTCATTGAGAAATAAATGGATTTTTATACTTACCTGTCTCCGGTAGTGCTGTCTCTGGCTCTGCAGTCACACTTGCTTCCAGGCCCGCTCATTATGCTCATGAATATTCACTGCATTGACTGCGGACCTGGAAGCAAGTGTGACAAAACGCCAGGGACAGCAACACTGCAGACTGGTAAGTATACAAGTTCATGATGTCTGTGTGCCATGCAGATGTCACACGGATAGCACTCGAACAACACACGGAACACACATGTGGGACCCTTGGGCTTTAGGTGCCACAGGGTATTACACCACTTTTATGAGGTAATATCTATCTCGGGTCAGGAGGGAGTTAACCTGCCGGTGCCTTCACAAAACACACACAAACAGCAGGTGCTTACTCACAGGGGGTTGGGCTAGGGCAGACAGGGTAGCCAGCCATCACGAAGCATGGGACTTCCGCAGTCGCTAGGACAACCACCGGGGACGGGCACCACATGGGGTAGAAGTAGCCACAACCAACACACTTCAGACAGAACCTTCCTGGGCACAGCTTGGGATAACACCTAGCACTGACAACTGGAGTTAGTACTCCTTTCTCTTAGTAGGCCCATGGCTTGGAGCAGGAGGCTCGGCCCAGGTTCCGGATAGAAACCGAGGGACACTTCACTAACAGACTTTCATGGATACCAGCGGTGACCGCCAATAGATCCGGGATCGGCTGGAACCCATTGTGGCAAAGGACAGTACTCTGGGGCAGTGTTTGAACAACCTGTGAGTAAAAAGCCTTGGAACCGGAGCTCCTGCCTCTGCCTCTCCTTTAACCGGTGCCCACGCCCAGCGCTACAACGCCAACGGGGACTACCACCACCCATGTCCTCCGCCATCTTCCTGGGGTAATCCCGCTCCACCTGTGGGGAGCGACACCATCCCGGCTGCACCCCAACATCTGCCACGGTGAGAGACCCTGCAGTGGCAGCCCCCATCCCTGGCCACAGGTGGCGTCACGATCATCCTAAACAGACTTTCCTAACCTCTGACTACTACCTCCATCCTCCCTGCCACCCTCCAATCCCCCTTCCTGTACGCCTCGGGGCAACAGAACCGGGCCAGCCCACTCCGTGATGACGCAGAGGATCTGCACCCCCGGTCCGGCTACGAGTAGGTTAAAACACCTGCCCCGTGGAGCGCTGCACACACTTACGGACATGCATACATACCTACACCACGGACCGTGCAAAACATTTATTTTTTGCACGGACGTATGAAGGGGGCCTTAAGCATGGCAATCCTTAACCTTTTCATTCATGCCTCTTCCGTGGGGAATTTGTGTGTTGGTTCCACATGGTAAAATGGTTATGAATTATTTTCTGTAAAAAGAAGAGTTATACAAGTATACAACATTTATATACAAGCTATTGTCTACATTTTCTTTCTTTCTTTTTCTTTCTCTCTTTCTTTCTTTCTTTCTTTCTTTCTTTCTTTCTTTCTTTCTTTCTTTCTATAGTTCTTGAATTCTTGACTTATTTTTATCTTATACAAATAATAAAACATTTGGTCATTTGTGCAAGTCACAACCCTACAAACAGGATTTTCAGCATTCTCCTTTCACCCCCTTAAATGGTGTCTGTCAGACGGTTTGTGCTGTCTAATCCATATACAGCGCCTCAAAGTTGACCTTAAGACATGTTCATGCATACCTGTATGTTTCAACATGTCTTAAGTCACCTACCCCTTTAACATTGATTTGACCTTCATCATCTTCTTGTCATTCGTGTAGCTTCTAGCACAGCGTTTGATCACAGAAAATGTCCCTTTCTTTCAGCACTGGGGGATCAAATCAGCAATAAGAAGTTCAAGTGCAAATGTGCCCACAACATACACGAGCTTGAGTATATTTATTTCTCAAAAGTGTGCCACTTGTCCATTCTACTATTTCCTGTGTTTATCTTGAACACATTTCAGCAGTGTGTTGCCTATAGCTGATGAGTGACATTACTAACTCCAAACACATTTCACTGCTTTCCATTAAGACTTGTTAAAATTGCAGTAAAGTAACATTATTGATGTGTTCCGGACGATCAGTCACCACATGGCAGCCAGAGGGGATTGTACCAGAGACTTCTTTGTTAACCTTGATGCAATCGTTGCTCTATGTGCCAGAAGCATTTTAACCAAAAAGCAAATGAGATGTAAGAAAATGTCAATATTTTGCATATTTATTGTTACATTTTATTTAACTCAAGAAAAGCAAGGCCCCATCTGACCTGGAATTGAAGTTGGCCAATAAACATTGCCTAATTTTACTAATATGTAATCTCATCTATAGTATGCGTCTTTGCTATGGGTTGTCTAGGATCAGAAAAAAAAGTTTTGCTTTTTTTTTCCTTAAACAATATCACATTTGTGTGCTTTAGGTCTGGTACTGAATTCAATTGAAATGAATAGGCATGAATTATAATACTAGACAAAATCTTTAAAGGGAACCTATCAGGTCCCGTATGCGTACTAGCCTAAAAGCAGGGTGTTGTGTGGCCTAGAAACCCCTTCCTACCAATCCCTGTGTTGTAATATTGTGTAATATGATTTTATAAAAAAAGTTTTATAACTTACATGTTTGCTATGTAAATAGGAGAGGGCCTCCACCCACCACCACCCCCATCAGGTAACTGGCCACAATTTGCAAATTGTATGTGGTGTCTGTGATAGCGATGGATCTTGCATCGGACACATGTTGATTCCACGCTATCACAGTACCCCCACCATTTTGGCGGTGTATTAACTCCTTCCTATTTTCATTTTCAGAGCCACAACCCTATTAGCAATTGTAGTAATTTGCCTTATATTTAAACAATTTTTGCTCTATGTGGTCTCATTGACTCTGCACATGTCATTTATGAATCACTGCTTTTAATGGTGGTATACACTTTTTATTCTACTTCTCCCCTTTAGTATTCCCTGTTTATACAGGCTTATACATCTGGGCTATAATTATGATTTTCTCTTAGGCACCCTTTGTTACATTACAGGTCAATTTGACTTTAATACTCCCTTAGGTATTCCCTGTTACTCAGGTGTATACACCAAGGCCTTATATATATGTCTCATGGCCTCGTGATTCTCCCTAGTTTTCCCTGTTACACAGGCATTTGATCAAGATATACAGTCATGGCCAAAAGTTTTGAGAATGCTACAAATATTAATTTTTACAAAGTCTACTGCTTAGGTTTTTCTAATGGCAATTTGCATATACTCCAGAATGTCATAAAGAGTGATCAGCTTAACAGCAATTACTTGCAAAGTCAATATTGGCTAAGAAAATGAACTTTAACCCCCAAAACACATTTCAACATCATTGCATTCCTGCCTTAAAAGGAGCAGCTAACATTGTTTTAGTTATTGTTCCATTAACACAGGTGTGGGTGTTGATGAGGACAGGGCTGGCGATCAATCAGTAATGATTAAGTAAGAATGACACCACTGGACACTTTAAAGGGAGGCTGGTGCTTGGTATCATTGTTTCTCTTCAGTTAACCATGGTTATCTCTAAAGAAACACGTGCAGCCATCATTGCTCTGCCCAAAAATGACCTAACAGGGAAGAGTATCGCAGCTACAAAGATTGCACCTCAGTCAACAATCTATCGCATCATCAAGAACTTCAAGGCGAGAGCTTCCATTGTTGCCAAAAAGGCTCCAGGGCGCCCAAGAAGGACCAGCAAATGCCAGGACCGTATCTTAAAACTGTTTCAGCTGCGGGATCGGACTACCAGCAGTGCCGAGCTAGCTCAGCAATGGCAACAGGCTGTTGTGAGTGCTTCTGCACGCACTGTGAGGCGGAGACTGCTGGAGCAAGGCCTGGTTTCAAGGAGGGCAGCAAAGAAGCCATTTCTCGCCAGAAAAAACATCAGGGGACCGACTGATATTCTGCAAAAGGTACAGGGAGTGGACTGCTGAGGACCTGGGTAAAGTCATTTTCTCAGATGAATCCCCTTTTTGATTGTTTGGGACATCTGGAAAACAGCTTATTAGGAGAAGAAGAGGTGAGCGCTACCACCAGTCTTGTCTCATGCCAACTGTTAAGCATCCTGAAACGATTCATGTGTGGGGTTGCTTCTCAGCCAAGGGAATCGGCTCACTCACAGTCTTGCCTAAAAACACAGCCATGAATAAAGAATGGTACCAGAATGTGCTCCAAGAGCAACTTCTCCCAACTGTCCAAGAGCAGTTTGGCGCCCAACAATGCCTTTTCCAGCATGATGGAGCACCTTGCCATAAAGCAAAGGTGATCACTAAATGGCTCATGGAACAAAACATAGAGATTTTGGGTCCATGGCCTGGAAACTCCCCAGATCTTAATCCCATTGAGAACTTGTGGGCAATCATCAAGAGATGGGTGGACAAACAAAAACCAACAAATTCTGGCAAAATGAAAGCATTGCTTATGCAAGAATGGACAGCTATCAGTCAGGATTTGGTCCAGAAGTTGATTGAGAGCATGCCAGGGAGAATTGCAGAGGTCCTGAAGAAGGGTCAACACTGCAAATATTGACTTGCTGCATTAACTCATTCTGTCAATATAACCTTTTGGTACTCATAATATGATTGCAATTATATTTCTGTATGTGATGTAAACATCAGACAAACACAATTAAAAACCAGAGGGCAACAGATCATGTGAAAATATAATTTTGGTGTCATTCTCAAAACTTTTGGCCATGACTGTATATTCCACATAGAACCATCAATACCCCTGGGTATCCCCTGTTATATAGATAACTCATTGAGGTTTCATATATCTTATACAGACTTATTGACACCCTCGGGTTCCCCCTCTTATACAGGTTTTTACATCTAGGCCACACATTTTTGACCCCGCATGCCCTTCTTCTAATAATTGTTACACTCATCACATCGCCCCCTAGGGCTGGCTCATTCAACTTTCTTCTGACCAGTATCCTGGATATACATCTTGTTTATTTTTATACTCTGTGGCATTTACGTCCTTTTGTTTCATGGATCCTTTTGACTTTGGAATAAATTATTTATTCTGATCCATGTCACATATACTCTTATGTATTATATAGTGGTGGTATGGGTACATTTTATGTCATACTATGTTCCAGTTTCCGTGCCTCCCCCATACTCTGGAACGCTCTACCACAGCATATCAGACTCTCCCCTACCGTGGAAAGCTTCAAGAGGAAACTCAAGACCCACCTCTTCCAACAAGCCTACAACCTACAATAGCCCTCAGTCCAGTAGACCACTGCGCAACCAGCTCTGTCCTCACCTATTGTACTATCACCCATTCCCTATAGACTGTGAGCCCTCGCGGGCAGGGTCTTCTCTCCTCCTATATCAGTCTGTTATGTACTGTTAATGATTGTTGTATGTATACCCTCTTTCACTGTAAAGCGCCATGGAATGGGTCCTCCACAGCCTGAAAATATCAGTCCTCAGCTGTCAGTTTCATTATGGTTGGGTATCAAAATTGGGGGGACCGCATGCTGATGTTTTGAATTATTTGTATAAATAATTAAAAAAAACAAGCTTGATACACAGCCAAGATAAGCGCATGGCTGGGGGCTGCAGCCTGTAGCCGCATGCTTTATTTGTGCTGGGTATTATAATATGGGAAACGCTATGCTAATTTTTTAATTTATTTTTACACTAGAGGTAATCACACAGCGTCTGTGATTGAAAGCAGTCAGTGTCTTTAGTTCCAATTGTTTAGTTGGAACTAAAGACACTTCTGAAGAAACGTGCACAACTGGACTAGCATCTTTCTGAAAGCAGTCAGACACGCTGTCACAAAGGAAGGGGGCGCATCTGACTGCAACCAATCAGAGATGACGGGACTGCCGGTGGGCGGAGGAAGCAGTGAATATGCATAAAGTAGCATTATAGTCGCACCGGAGGTTAGTAAGTATAATACGCTTGCTTTAACCTCCTATCCCTTCTACCACTATTTGAATGTGCCGGATTCTGGTCCCCATAGACTTAAATGGGGATCGGCGTCCAGGCAGATATCCTGGATCAATTCTGGGCCAGAACCAGGTTGTTTTTTTTTTTGTTTTTTTTTAAACCCAGTTGGATCTGCTGATCCTGGGCATCTGCTGGTCTGCCTATCACTAATTATAATACCTTACACATTACTAACAGTGCTATATCATTACATATTATACCTTGCACTAGCACATCCTACTTTACCTATAACACTATAGATAACACTGGGGAACGCAATTTTTTAGGAGTTAGGTCAGACAACTGTTCTTAATTAATTTTTAGATGCTGAATCCAGAAATGATCTCAGTTTTTCTCTATCACGTCAAGTTTTTGAACTATAGGATTTTTGTCTTCTCAAAAATATGTAAACTACTGTACCTAAAAAGTGGGGTTTTTTTTAAATAGTACAAATATGAACAAAAAATGAAATATATAAGAAATAGGCATGACAAATATGTTTTTTAACACTATCATGTTCTTTACAAAGGATATATATATATATATATATATATATATATATATATATATATATATATATGCAAGTATTTAAGGTAAAAATGTACATTTATAGCTTTTTCTGGAGTGTTTAACTTGAGGACAATCACGTTTGATGCTCCAGCAATAGTCAGCCATCCTATGTACATCCCATCTACCCTGGTAACGGTCTTCCATAACCTTCAAATCTTGGTGAAATCGTTCACCTTGCTCATCGCTAACAGCACCAAGATTTTCCGGAAAGTTGGCAAGATGGCAATGCAGAAAATGTAGTTTAATACTCATGTTGCAACCAAGCGCTTTGTAGCTCTCCAATAGTTTCTGAACCATTTCTTTGTAATTACTTGCACGTGTATTTCCAAGAAAGTTCTTGACGACGTCTTTGAATGATAACCAAGCATTCTTCTCAATATCTGACATAGTCCTGGTGAAATGTTCATCTTTGATGAGCTGTCGAATTTGTGGACCATCAAACACACCAGCCTTGATTTTTTCAATGGACAGTCCAGGAAGTGCCAACATCATGTACTTAAAACAGTCGCCGTCAGTTGTCAATGCTTTTACAAATTGCTTCATGAGACCTAGTTTTATGTGGAGAGGTGGGAATAGTATATTCTTCCTGTCAACAAGTGGCTGATGTAGAATGTTAGGATCTCCAGGTTTAAGACCAGATCTTGGAGGCCAATTTGACTCAACCCAATGCTTTTCTCGTGCTCTGCTATCCCACATACAGAGAAAGCAGGGATACTTTGTGTACCCACGTTGCTGACCAAGAAGGAAGCAAACCATTTTAAGGTCAACACAGATGATCCAATTGTGTGTGTCATATTTCAATAACTCAATAACTCTCTTTACATCTCCATGTTCTTCACGAAGAGAGGCAGAATGCCCAATTGGGACTGCACCAAATAAATTGCCATTGTGTAGAAGGACACACTTAAGACTCCGCTTTGAGCTATCAATAAACAGTCGCCATTCATTTGGATTGTACATTGAAAGCCCTAATTCTTGTAGTAAACCAGGAATATTATGGCAAAACACAAAACCGCTCTTACACCGAAAGTACTGCAAAAATGTACTTTCTCTAGTACGAAAGTATGATACCTTCGCTCCTTGCTCAAGTAACTATTTCTCATTCAGCCTTGATGCTAGTAATTCTGAAGCTTTTTTTGATAAACCCAATTCACGTGCTAAATCATTTAACTCGTGCTGATCAAATCCCTTACGAACTGAATCCTTGTGAATTTCAAATTCTGCATCATTGCTGTCACTGTGTTCGTCAACATCGCTCAGAACTTCTAGAGATGGTAGCTGTTCGAAAACTGGCACTGGAATTTCATCTGAATGAGGCATTGGTCTGGTAGCTGACGGTAGATTTGGATATTCTATTTTACTTTTATTTTTCCTGTTAAATCCTGATGTTTTCACTAAACAGAAGTAACAGTCTGTGGAATGACTTTTTTGCTCTCTCCCCACCATGGGGATACCAAATGCCAACTTTTCACGTGTTCCTTTGGTCCACATCCGTAAACTCTCGACACACTGCTTGCACACTATGTGAGGGGCCCATGGCTTATCTTGATCACCGAGGTTTACTTTAAAATATGCAAAATATGCTTGTTTGACAAATGCAATGATGTTTGCCCTTTGAACTGGAATGGTGAAAACACCACAAATATAGCAGAAGGAGTCAGGGTTGTTTAGGCATTTACGACGAGAGGAAGAAGGAGCAGACATGATCTGAAACAAAGGAAATATATACATAAGTAAATAAAACACTGAGATGGAAAGTTACAAGCTTTGAAAACTAACAAAGAAAAAAATCATAAAAGATATATAAATTACAACTAAGCGCCCAATGTAAAGAGAAAAGCTATCACAAATCCTATTTATTCCTACTATGATCCATTTTTTGTGTAAAGATATTGATAATTATGACGTATTGGGAGCTGCACACACCTCTCACCACACTGTCTCAGTTGTGACTACTCTTACAAGTTGCCACGTAGCTCTATATGAGTCGAATTGTACTCAGATAACAAGTCTTATTACAGAAATCAGTGCAATTGTGCTTCTATGGCAGGTAAGTTGAGGAGGAAAAACTTGATGTGATAGAAAAAAACTGACTACATTTTTGGAATCAGCATGCCAATTTTAGTTTAAATCAGCTCAAAAACCTAACTCAACAGAATTTTTTTTTAAATTGTTCCCCAGTGTAATATATATTACTCTATCACATCATCCACTATACAGGAATATATTACATTTCACAGGGAATATCCCAATATATCACATTACATTACAATTTACATACCACAATATTTACAAAAGACCCAAGACATAATTCACATTGCACAACCACACAATACAATGACGCGATTAGTGTCTTCAGGGGCAAGAGCGTGATCTCAATTGTCCACCACTTTTACATATTTCTAAAAAAATAAATGTAGTCAGTTCCTTTAGTAGAAGGCAATCACTTGATCTGAAGCTCCTTAAACACTACTGTATAATTATCCTATTGGGAAATAGCTGCCTCTGACAGCTTTAGCATGATGCATTGCTATACTAAAGAGTCATGCAGTCTGGAATGAAGCCTACAAGGAAATGTTTCAAAATAAGCACTCTCTATAAGGGCAAATGTTTCCCTTTAGATCCCATGTCAGAGTCCTTTCACTTAGCCAAATCAGACTCCCTGCTTTGCACTGATGAGCACAAACACCCCAAAACATGTGTCTACAAATGTAGTATCTGGTTTGGTTTTTTATCCTAAGTCATATTAAAGTGTCAATATTGATTTTTTTGGATTGCTAACCCAATATGTGGTACTAGAGTTCTAGTCCTCTTGCCCCCTGAAGAGGATATTTACATAAGAATGGACTGTGTGACTCTTCAGGGTTGCAACACCATCCCCATAACTTTAACACTATAAGTCCCAGAAATTTCGAGCTCCCCCCTGAAGTCCCGAAAGAGGGCCAAATGAACTGAATAGAACTAACTAAAAACTAAATGGCTAAACTCAATGGAAAACAACAACCTCCTATGGTGCGACAGTAATGGCCTTAATTACAGAACAAAAGATGGTGATTTTAGGATGTTAGCTAAAATCCTTCAGGTCATTCGAGCCGTCTCTGGGTTCCAAAGGTAGAAATGTTAAATGACCCCTCTCTGGGACTTCGTATTAAAAGATAATTAGCGATCGGCCTGGACATGGTGGTGTGAGGAAGCTTCCTTACAAAGCTCCTGCACCCACCGCCTAAATTTATCTATAATTCGGTCTCTCCGACCACAAATGCCACCCAAAAAGAAACCCCAGGGGGTACTCACCGCGGGGCCCGGACCAGCGACCCAGAGAACAGGTGGGAGAATGGGGCGGTTCCTCAGCGCGCCCTCTTCTGATGTGAGGCGAGCGGCGGGTAGCGGCAGCAAGATGATGCTGACTCCCACGCTGCGTTCTCCTGGAAGGGAATCCCCAGGCGCTGTCTATCTTCTCCTTTTTCCCTTTCTTCTTCTCCTTTTTTTTTTTTATTTTTCTTCCTCTTCCTCCTCCTCTCTTCCTTTCGTCTTTAATTTTCCTGCTGTGATATTGTTTCTTAAATTTTCTTAGCTACATCCTATCTAGGGAGGGGGGGGGCTCTTCCACCCCTTTTCCCACCCTTTGATTTCGTTTGTTCTCTTTTCCTCCTTTCTCTTTTTTCCCTTCTCACATCACTTCCAGTTCCCCCCCTTCCTTCCCCCTCTTCCTACTTTGCTCAGAGCTTCCCTTGGTGGTGTGTTTGTCTGTTTTGTCCTTGTCGTTTACCCGCAGGTCCTCGTCATCGTCATGAAGCAGGTATCCAAACCTGACCTAAGAGTGGGGTCCCTGAATGTCAAGGGCCTTCACAGCCCAGAGAAACGCTCGATCCTCTTGAATCTGTTGTGGAGAAGGCGAATTCAGGTAATCTTTTTACAGGAAACCCATTATTGTTTAGACAAACCATACAAGCTTTCTGAATGGAGATACTTGACGGTCTACCATTCTCCATCTCCTGATCCACGGTCGAGAGGGACTAGCATCCTAATTGCGAGCTCTTTGCCATGGGAATTGATAGAGGCCCACATGGACGAGGATGGGAGATTGATTATGATAAAGGGTCGTGTCCAGTCCCAGGTTTTCACTTTCGCAGCCCTCTACTTGCCCAACACGGGACAATGTACTGCCCTGCTGCGATTCCTGAACATCCTAGATGAGTTTTCAGAGGGTACATTGATAATGGGAGGGGACTTCAATTTTGTAAAGGATCCAGAAGTAGATACTTCGAGGGGGGTCTCTAACATGCCTAGGGGCGCCCATAGCCGTATCAAACGAGGTTTACACGAACACCAGCTAGTAGATGCGTGGAGGTTGAAGCATCCGGCAGACAGGGACTACTCCTTCTATTCCGCGGTCCATGATTCGTATTCAAGGCTGGATCACTTCTTTATTAAGCACAGAGACCTCCACTGTCTACTGGATGCTGAAATAGATGAGATTGTATTCTCCGATCATGCCTTGATAATCCTTAATGTTTCCCTGATGCGCCCAATTGTCAAACAAGGCCAGTGGATATTGAACACCTCGCTTCTGGGTGATCAGGCGACTATGCAGGAGGTACAGGTGGCAGTAAAAGAATATTTCGACTTCTGCTCAGGTGGAGATACCACGCCAGCTGTAACGTGGGAGGCCCTTAAATGTGTAGTGAGAGGACTGTTTATTAAACATGGAACTCGTCTGAAGCGGGAGAGGCATGCGGAGATGGAGTCCCTATTAGCTGACATACACACTCTGGAGAGGATTCACAAAGACCGGTTAGACGACGGTGCCAAAACCCTTCTCATTCAAAAAAGAGAGAAGCTGAAATCGTTGCTCTCTAAGAAAGCTAAGGCCTCGCTAGCAAGATCCCGGAGGCATTTCTATAAATTCGGAAACAAAAACAGTAGGACTTTGGCTGGGGCACTGCGGGCTTAGAGGTTAAAGGGATACATACCCTACATACAGAAGCAGTCAGGGGAGAGGGCCTCACTTCTGAGCGACATAGCTTCAGCATTTAGGGACTTTTATTCTGCCCTATACTCGGTTGACGACACCCTGACGGAGGACGATAGGAAGACAGCTAGGAAAGGTATACAGGACTACATAAGATCCTCAGGCCTCCCGAGGCTCAAACCGGAAGATATAGAGACACTAGAGGCGCCGATATCCGAAATGGAACTCGCCTCGGTTCTAAAGAACTCCCCCACAGGTAAGGCACCGGGCCCGGATGGCCTTCCGCTGTCCTATTACAAGAGGTTGGGCCCTATACTATCCCCACACTTCCTGGCTGCATTCAATAATATCCCAGCATGTACATCCTCTCCACTACCCAGGGACTCACTAGCAGCTAACATTGTGGTCATTCACAAGGAGGGGAGGGATCCCATCTGTTGCGCCAGTTATCATCCAATCTCCCTGCTCAATGTGGACTTAAAATTATTTGCTAAGATTCTAGCCAATCGGCTATCCCCTATGCTAGGGGGCATAGTTCACTCTGATCAGGCTGGCTTCATGTTGAGCAGGGAGGCTAGGGATAACACCACGAGGGCCAACCACCTGATTCACAGGGCTAGGACAGATGGTGGATCTCTTATGTTGCTGTCAACGGACGCCGACAAGGCGTTGGACCGAGTCAGTTGGATGTTTCTGGACGGGGTCCTTGCCTCTCTGGGGCTGGGGGGGAAGCATGCTCAGATGGATAGGATCTCTCTATAGTTCACCGTCGGCATGCATTCGAGTTAATGGGGTGTTGTCGGAGAGATTCCCTATCGCTAATGGCACGTGGCAGGGCTGTCCTCTTTCCCCACTAATTTTTATCCTCACATTAGAGCCCCTGCTGCGACACATTCGGAAGAACTCGAGCATCAGAGGGCCTAAGATAAGCAGCGTGAGCCACAAGATAGCGGCCTTTGTGGACGATCTATTATTTTCATCACAGACCCAATCACTTCGCTCCCAGCGCTAATGCAGGAATTCAAACGTTACTCCTTACTGTCTAATTTTAAGATCAACTTGTCTAAGTCGGAGGCAGTCTAAGTCGTAGGCATTAAGCGTCAACCTCCCCTCGGGGGTAGTCTTGCAGCTGCGGAGAACCTTTGATCTCCAATGGGCCCCGCAGCACTTGCGATACCTGGGACTCAAATTGTCAACCGATGTGAGCTTTTTATTCAAGTTGAACTTTACTCCTCTTCTCCAAAAAATTAAAGAAGATTGTAAAACGTTGTCAAAAGGCACGTTTACGTGGTTTGGATGGTGCGCGATCCTTAAGATGAATATCTTCCCAAGACTCTTGTACCTCCTCCAGACCTTGCCCATCGGGATCCCTAAGCACTTCTTTAGAGAAGTTTTTTCCATGCAAATGAGGTTCTTGTGGGCAAACAAGCCGGCGAGATTGGTGCGGTCGCTGCTGTGTAGACCTAGGACCCGGGGGGGCTGGTTCTCCCGGATCTCAAGGCATACTACGTAGCCACTTACTTAGCCAGAGTGGTGGACTGGTGCAGGCACTCTGCTGCCAAACCCTGGGTGTCGGTGGAGCAGAGCTTCACGGATATTCCACTGGCGGCGCTCCCATGGGTGATTTCCCCAACGGACACAGAACTCAAGTCCCATCCCACGATTAGCACCACACTATCTTGTTGTACTCATGAGGTGGTCTGGAGATCCCTGATTCCTTTCCCCTCTCCCCTTTCCCCGATCATTGGCTCCCCAGATTTTTCGCCGGGTTTTTCTGACTGGGTGTTTCGTCTGTGGATTTCTCGAAATAGATTTCGAGCCCACCAAATTGGAGTTAAGGGGCATTGGCCAACGACAGAGGAACTTCAGAATTATCGGGTCCCCGGACCTCTGGGCTTGTGGCGTTCTATGCAGCTTGGCAATTTTCTCTGTTCTCTACCAGACTATAGTCAGTTTGACAGACCCCCTTACTGAATTCGAGAAGTTATGCATGGAGGGGGGGACCCTCAGGCACTTATTGGCCATCTCACATACTATGCTAAACAACTCCACAGATTTGCCGCCTCCTAGATTCCTCCTCCAGTGAGAGTTGGACCTGGGCCTCGTTCTTTCGGCCGAGCAGAGAAACAAGGTGCTGTCACTTGCTCACAAACCATCTATTAGTTCGAAACTTCAAGAATCCAACTACATTTGCCTTTCCCGGTGGTATAGGGTTCCAGCATAACTCCACAGGATGTTTCCAGCAGTAGACTCCAGTTGTTGGAGATGTGGTGAAGGAGAGGGAGACTTCTTACATATATTTTGGGAGTGCCCAATGTTACAGCAGTTTTGGGGGGGTACGGGGAGTGATCAGGCATGTGACTCGATACACGCAGAGCAGACCCTGGGCCCGGAACTGTTCCTGCTCCAATTATCTGAGTCCTCTGTCCGTGCATATAAAGGGTCTCTGTTAAGTTTTCTCGTGATGGCCGCTAGGACGTGTATCCCTCTGGGGTGGAGATCCTCTTCCCCACTGAAGTTATCAATGTGGGCAAACAGGGTGAACGAACTGTTATACATGGAGGACTTGACGGCGTCTCTCCACGACAGATATGAGGCCTTTCACAATACATGGTTCTCCTGGATCGAGTTTAAATACTCTGATGACTACGGCACATGGATACCTCCCGAATGAGGGGGGGCCTACTGATGCCATGGGACGGAAGTGTTCTGAAAAGGTGGATCCCTGCTTTGTGTTCGTTTGTGTCCCAGTGTCCCTTTCTTCCCACCCCCTTTTCCTTTTGTCTCTTCGTCCCTTATTATATCTTTCTTGTCTTACTCGCTTCTTTCTTCTCTTAGTCTCAATTTACCCTGGTGATCCTGTATTACAAACATTTTTCTGGTAAATATGGAGGGGTCAAAGTGTTGTAATTTTCATGTGTTAAAGTCAGACTGTTATAAAAATGTCATACAATGGATGTGAAATGTATTTTATTTGATTCAGTTTGGAATGATTCCATGTTTATTGTTAAATAATTAAAAAAAAAAAGATAATTAGCATACACTATTCACTACCTTATACATTCATGATATACATAATGCTGAAATGAACAATTGATAAATAGGCATCCTGACATTCCCGAGTAGTATAATGTGATAGTGCTGGTTTTGAGTTCTCAGACGAAGAGACAAATATCTTTAAGGTGTCCACAGGATAAAGAAAGAAGTAAAGAAATGGATCCTTGGAATAAATGGTGCTCAACATGAAAACTTGTATTCATTTTGCTAAAAAGATGTCTGTAAATTGAAATAATAGAAAATAATTCCGACACACTCCAAAGAATTGTGTTCAAACAAATATTTTTTTATTGTAATATAGTCCGTAGTGAAAAATGGTATTTTACAGACCGTATCAGAACGTTTTCGGCAAGATATGCCTTTCTCAAAGGACTGTCTAAACAATAAAGAAACAGAAAAAACTTAGACATACAGAAATGTACATTTATACCTTGAAGATGTACTGAACCAATTGTACTAATACAAAAGCATCATATTCATTTGAGAATAAAACGGACATATTAAGGACATGAACAAGTCTATGGAATAGTAAAAATATGAGAGTCTAACCTAAACTTCCCACCTCTTATAAATCAAATAGTTCAGGAGCTCCAGAGATGGCAGGACCTCCCTTTGAACATCATGGGCAGAGCACAATTAATTAAGATGATGTCCATGTCTAAGTTGATGTATCATATCCAAACTCTACCTTTGCTCTTGAAACATAAGGATATTGAACTTCTTAATAGAAGTTTCTCGAGGTTTGTGTGGAGGGGGAAACGAGCTCGCATTGGTATATGGAAGCTGACTACATCAAAGGATAATGGGGGGTTAAACCTACCAAATGTTAGGGGTTACAATCTGGCCTGTTTGTCCAGGTATTGGATGGATTGGATTCATGGCTCACAGAAACACGTGTCCCTTGGAGTTGAGAGAGATTATGCGTTTCCATGGGATTTAAAGGCCCTTCTTCACACCAGTCAAGCTAATCTACCCCATAAAATTAAGCAGTCTTCTCTGTTTAAGGATACGATAGCAGCCTGGAGGGCAGTGAGGAAGCATTACAAGTTGGCATATAAAATTTCTAAATATCTACCCCTATGGGATAATCCAGGGTTCAGCCAGGGAATTAGCAATATGCTATTTGAAGAATGGAGGCGGAAAGGTATACAGAGGGTCTCCCATCTTTTTCATCCTTCTGAGCCAAGATGGTTGGGGAGGGAAGAATTGGTAGACAATTATGGGTTCAATCCTAACCAAATAATCCAGTATGATCAGGTGAAGCATAAGGTTATGGCTCAATTGCAAGACATATCGTCGGAGGTGTCACTTAATACATTTGACGGCCTGGTCAAGTTGGCACAAACGTCCTCGTCAATCTCATCTCTATATGGGGCAATGCGAAACCAGTTGACTGGCTATCAGCCAGAGAGTTTCTTTAAGCCATGGGAAAAGCAACTAGGGGACCCCGACATTGGAACAAAGATTAGGGAGGGGTGGAGGGCCCTACGAAAGGCAATACTGAATGAACAGTGGCGGGAGACTCAGTATAAAGTGATGCATCGGGCGATCTATGCATTCAACTTGCACAGAAAGCTTGAGAATCCTGAGAGGATTACTCGTTGTCCGAAATGCAATTTAGAAGCAACGGATCTCTACCATGGATTGTGGCTGTGTCCCCACCTTGAGCCACTGTGGGCCCAAGTATCAAAGTGTGATGCTAAACTCTGGGACATCAAACTCCTTCTCTCCCCTACTCTGGTTCTGTTCCATGCGTGGGAGGGAGTGAGCGTCGAGGGGTGGAGGAGTAAACATCCCCCTTCACTACTACATGTAATCATACTTGCAACGAAGAGGATGATACTGAAATATTGGTTGGAGTCAAAAGTACCGTCGTTCGAAGAAGTAATAATCCATATAAAACGGCTGATGGAGTTAGAGAGCCTTGATGCTGGAAGGAAGTCGGGACGATTGGGGAGTCACTTCAAAAAGTGGAGGGAGTTCATTATAACCTACTTTAATTCGGAGGAAATAGAACGCTTTATGTCACCATTTAAGGAGACGGCGCGGTATCACTCTGAGAAGTTAGATGGTACACTCGGAGGACTGGAGGTGGGGGATGAAGGTGACTAGGTGGGAGTGGGTTTGAGTAGTGGGGGATTCAGGGGGAGTAGGAAAATTTAACAGGGTGGTTGCAAATTCATTCATATAGTTAGTTATAAGGGTTTCCGTGAGGTATTAAAGATTCTGAGTCTTAAGCTGGGTTCACACTAAGCGACAGCGACAACGACGTCGCTGTTACGTCACCATTTTCTGTGACGTAACAGCGACCTTGTAAGTCGCTGTTATGATCGTTGCTTAGCTGTCAAACACAGCGACACAGCAGCGATCATAACGTCGCTGTGCTACATGTGCAGAGAGCAGGGAGCCGCGCTTAGTGCTGGCTCCTTGCTCTCCTAGGTACAGTACACATCGGGTTAATTAACCCGATGTGTACTGCAGCTACATGTCACAGTGCAGAGAGCAGGGAGCCGCGCACACTGCTTAGCGCTGGCTCCTTGCTCTCCTTGCTACAGTATACATCGGGTTAATTACCCGATGTGTACTGCAGCCACATGTGCACAGAGCAGGAGCCGGCGCTGGCAGCAAGGGCGGAGGCTGGTAACGAAGGTAAATATCGGGTAACCAGGGAAAGGTCTTCCCTTGGTTACCCGATGTTTACGCTGGTTACAGCTTACCGCAGCTGCCAGACGCCGGCTCCTGCTCCCTGCTCACTTCATTTCGTCGCTCTCTCGCTGTCACACACAGCGATGTGTGTGTCACAGCGGGAGAGTGACGACCAAAAAATGAAGCTGGACATTCAGCAACGACCGGCGACCTCACAGCAGGGGCCAGGTCGTTGCTGGATGTCACACACAGCGACAGCGACGGGACGTCGCTGCAACGTCACAGAAAATGGTGACGTAACAGCGACGTCGTTGTCGTTGTCGCTGTGTGTGACACCAGCTTTACTGTGAATATTGTGAACATTGATTAGATGTTGTAGTACTGAATTGTAAATGGAGCGATATACAATTTTTTTGTCATTTTGCTGATAATTTTGTTGATATTAATATTATTTGTTCTATGTAATGATTTGTTTGCTTTTGAAAATAAATAAAAATTATAATTTAAAAATATGAGAGTCATCAATTTTAGACACAGGAGTGTAGGACACATTGTGAATGGGATTGTCAAAAAATGGAATATACTAAGGGGTACTTTGCACGTTGCGACATCGCTACTGCGATCTTGTCGGGGTCAAATCGAAAGTGACGCACATCCGGCGCCAGTAACGACGTTGCAACGTGTAAAGCCTAGATGCACCGATAAACGATCGCAAAAGTGTGTAGTGTAGTTGTCGCGGGCGGGGAGGAGGGTGTCAGCACACTACGCTCACCCCTTCTGCTCGGGTCCGGCGGCTGCTGCTCAGTGGTGGCTCGAGCTGTGGGCCGGATCCCGGGGGTTCTCGAGCGGCACTCCTCGCCCGTGAGTGAAAGGGGGTTTGTTGGGTGTGGGGACTGTTTATTGTCCGTGACGCCACCCACGGTTGTGGTGATTTCACCACCGCTGCTCTATAGGCCCGGGGACGATGGTGTGTAGCAGCGAGATGTTGCATTGCCCCTCCGTGGGTAGGGGTTGGTGATCCCGGGGCCCGGTGATGAGATGGGGGATGCAGGGCCTGGTGGGTGCAGGGACGCGGGGGCAGCGCTGTGCCTTGCGGCACTGTGGTACTCACTCAGCCTGAGACGTTGACACAGTTTTACGGTAAACCACACGGCTGGAAAGACGGTTCCCACGGACGGCTGCACTTGCTCTCCCAGTAGGTAACGGTGATGTCCCTCTGACCTGCACCTGATGTTTCTAAGTTGGTAGCGATGGGTTCCCACCGGTAACCCGCTCCCCGGCTTCAAGCTGGACCGGAGGAGCTCTACTTTGCCCGCAGACGCTGGCCCTGAGGAACTGGTGCCCTGGCGGTGGCGGTGTTCCTCCTTAATGGTTGGACTGTTGCCTTCAATCGGGACTTGGTTGTTGGGGGATCGACGTCCCCTTCACTGACGGATTCGGCAAATTATGGCCACTCCTAGCCTTGCCCTGGTGCTGACTGTCCTTTGCACGCTGCTCCAGACCGCCGGGTCACTACCCGTCCGCGGTCCTTCCAGGAACTCCCGAACAGTCACCCCTCTGGACAGTCACCGTCGTTGCTGACCTTGCTGACCCTGTCCTGCACACAGCTGGACTACTTCAGGCTTTCTTTCTGTCACCACTCTTGCTTTCCTCCTTTACCACTTTACTTCCTTTACTTCACTACTTGTTTACTCCTCCACTTAGCTCCTCACTCAAGCTCCCCCTGAGCTTTCTGCCTGGTTTTTCCCGCCTCCAGAGCTGTGAACTCCTCGGTGGGCGGAGCCAACCGCCTGGCCCACCCCCTGGTGTGAACATCAGTCTCTGGAGGAAGGCAACAAGGATTTTTTGGTTAGCTTTGGTGTTCCTAACTGGGATGTAGGGTGTGTTGGTGCATGACCTGTGACCCCTGGCTTGCCCAGGGCGTCACATAGTGTCGGTCATTTTCATAATTTCGCTGCAGCGACAGGTACAATGTTGTTCCTCGTTCCTGCGGCAGCACACATCGCTGTGTGTGAAGCCGCAGGAGCGAGGAACATCTCCTTACCTGCGTCCACCGGCTATGAGGAAGGAAGGAGGTGGGCAGGATGTTTACGTCCCGCTCATCTCCGCCCCTCCGCTTCTATTGGCCGCCTGCCGTGTGACGTCGCTGTGACGCCGCACGACCCGCCCCCCTAAGAAGAAGGCGGGTCGCCGGCCAGAGCAACGTCGCAGGGCAGGTAAGTGCGTGTGAAGCTGCTGTAGCGATAATGTTCACTATGGCAGCTATCACAAGATATCGCATGTGTGACGGGGGCGGGTACTATAGTGCTCGGCATCGCTATCATCGGCTAGCGATGTCGCAGCGTGCAGAGTACTCCTAAGTGTGATATAAGTGAGTAGAGAAGGCATCTATGGGTTTCGCAGCTCTGACAATGTCATATAATGACTAGAACTCACCAGTAGAAACTAATGAAGGGCACAAGGAGAGCAATTAAAGCTAATACTAATGTGTATGATCCATAAAAGACAACCTGAAACTGTGGAAATGAAAAGAATTATATGACATTGTCAGAGCTGCAAAGCCCATAGATGCCTTCCCTACTGATGCTTTTGTATTAGTACAATTGGTTCAGTACATCTTCAAGGTATATATGTACATTTCTGTATGTCTAAGTTTTTTCTGTTTGTTTATTGTTTAGACAGTCTTTTGAGAAAGGCATATCTTGCCGAAAACGTTCTGATACTGTCTGTAAAATACCATTTTTCACTACGGACTATATTACAATAAAAAGATATTTTTTTGAACACAATTCTTTGGAGTGTGCCGGAGTTATTTTCTATTATTTTGGTCTTTTTACTCCTGAGCACCTTGGCAGTTGAGCCAGGCTTTCTCTATTTTTTTGTAAATTGAAATAGTCACTGTACTATCAAACAGCTTTATGTCATTTGATAGATAATGTAATAAATAGTCAAATGCAAATAACTTTATTTAAACGTTATATTGTTTTATCCCATTTTACCCCTTCAAATGCTGTCCTCTAGATGTCTAACTGTAAGTTCACACAGTGCGTTTTTCGCGGCGTTTTTGCGCGTTTTTCGGGTGCGTTTTTGGCCTCAAAACTGCGTGACTTTACTTCCCCAGCAAAGTCTATGAGTTTTCATTTTTGCTGTCCGCACACAAATTTTTTTTAAGCTGCGTTTTTGAGCTTAAAAAAAATTGGACATGTCAATTCTTTCCTGCGTTTTTCTGCGTTTTCCCCCCATGCAATGCATTGGAAAAATGCAGAAAAACACAGATCAAAAACGCAGCAAAACGCAGCCAAAAACGCACCAAATTGTGGTAAAAACGCATGTGTTTTTTGCCACGGGTGCGTTTGTGCATTTTTAGCTGCCAAAACCGCACAAAAACGCAGCCTCAAAAAAACGCAGCGTGTGCACATAGCCTAACATGTTGTCCACTGCCTGTTGTCAAGTCTAATCCGTAGTTAGCAGCACAAACCACAAAATTGATTAGGAGAGGCTTTCAGTTCAGGATAAGAACGTTTTGGAACAATAAAAGAAGCAATACAAGCCGGGAAGTGTGGTAATTGAAGTTGCCGTAGTGCTGTCAGAATACCGGCAAAACAAAGAGTGGATGGAAAGTTACAGAGTATGTGAAATTCATTCTTGAATTGAAGAACAATTCCTGGATATATTAGACTGTGAACCAAAAGAGTATTAACTTGCTATCAAGAATGAAGTTCAATGTGAAAAGACAGTTAAGGTATGTGCCAACGAAGCAGATTTGTGTGCAGATTTTCTGCACACAAAACTGCATGTTTTGGCAGGAAACACGTTTAGACAAAACGCACATTTTTTTATTGCATTAGCACAGTTTTTCCATGCATTTTTCCAGATTTGTTTTTCATGTCTTGTTTAGTCATGGCGATCTCGGGGTTTCCTGTGCTGCACCCCTGCGATCACTGCTGGAGTCCGGCTGATGTTAAAGCCAGGATTTGGCTCTCACTGACCGGTACAGTAAACGCACTGCTCCCGGTAGTTTAACCTCCTGAATGCTGCAATCAATGCCATTGCAGCATTCAGGAGGCTGGGAGCGGGATCGCTTAGCTCTCCCTGGTGATCACAAGGACCTGATCGCTGCCATGGTATCCCTGGGTCGTCACTATGACGAACCTGGGTTACTGACCTACTGATCGCCTCACACACCATGCCAGATGTACAAGTTATAGTGTGTGAGGTGCAGTGTCAGTGCTGCGAGTGTAGCACTGACAGATATAATCCATTGCAGTGATCGAGCTTAAGCACTGCAGTGGATTATAGCTGCAGGAAAAATGGAGAAAGAATTTACATGCTGCACATTTTTTCTGCACCAAAATATGCAAGAAAAAAATCTGGATCATGTGCACAGCAAGTCAGGAATCTCATAGACTTTGCTAGGATACGTTTTTTCTTGCAGTATTGATTAAAATCTACAAGAAAAAAACACAAAAATGCAGGAAAAACGCAGCGTGAGCCCACAGCCTTACACATAAAAGCTGTAGCCCACTTTCAGGAAACTTTGTGAAGTTGCAGTAATCCTAAAAGCACAAATTGAGTATTACTTATTCTGCTCTTTACTGCTGTCCCAGTTGTGGCGCCCTAGACTAGCCAGGTAGCCACAGACAGAACACACACACACCCCTGTAACGGGGGCAGGGGGCGCCTCAGGGGGTGTAGTCGGGTCCCCTCGCCTTGTGGGCCGCAGGCTGAACCCCGGCCCGGCCGTTACTTGCAAAACAGGTGTGTTGTTGGGGCAGAGTGTGGATGCATGGGGCCCATTCATGACAGCGTTCTTTCTGTGCTCTCCAGCTCCTTCTTCACTTTCAGGAAAGAGACAATTGCAGGCAGCGGGTAAACCAAACACCGTTTTATTAAACAAAGCTTCCATCTTTCTGTTTGCAGCAGGCTTACTTTAGTACGTTACAAGTTACAAGTCCTTTTCTACGAAAACGGTTTCCTTTTTCTCTACGGGCACTTTCCTTTGCCTGCAGGGGCCAATTGTTATCCCCCTAGCAGTGGTACTCCTATCCCGATTTTAGTCCAGCCCTTTCCCAGGGATTTGTATTGAACTAGGGGACGGCTCCAGTACTCACTACCGGCTCCGGATTGGCTCCAACTTCTTCGCTCCACTGCCACAGCACCCACTCCTGCACTCTGCCCCGGCACTTCTCCTCAGCTCTCTCCCATGTTACATCTCACAGCACACTCGACTCTGCATTCAGAACCCTTCCTTCCCCACCTAGGCTGCCCTGCCCCCTCCTTCCCTGCCACTGTTACCAGGGGAACCACTGCTCTACACTGGCACCTAGTGGGGAAACAGTTTATGACAGGTAACATTTTACCATCAACATTTACAATTTGCCACCATACTACTGTGGCGTCTTCAGGGGGGGAAAAAACGCTCCTTCACTACCAGGGGTCTGACTACCCCTTACATTCCTCCCCTCTTTAACCTCAGCCTCCTGGCGAGGTTCGTACCTGCAAAACAACACATGTAGGAAAACACAATACTTAAAACACACAGACTGGCACACAAGTTTGGTGCCCGGAGTCCCTCCAGGGAAGCTCCCGGTCTTAGTCGCACATCTGCCCGGAGGTCCTCCTCAGGGGCTCCCGGTCTTAGCTGACCTTCTGCCCGGAGGCTATTTCCAAGCGCTCCTGGTCTTTGGGTGGGCAGAAAACAACAGGACAACAAGATTCCTTCTTAACAGTCACAGAAGGAGTCCACGCACAGTTCTGCATTAAGCTCCTCCCGGGTTCAGTACTTTTAACGTTGCTTGAGCTGTAACATTCGCTGGCTCCTAACACATACCTCCCAACTTTTCAAGAAAGGAAAGAGGGACAAAGTATGCGGCGCGCTGCGTGCGCCGCGGCAAATTTTGACCACGCCCCTAGCCACACCCCTAGCCACACCCATTTGGCAGTAAGGGTCATTCAGCAGATGCCGTGGACTGTTCATTCATATTCATAGCAGTCAGAATTTTTTTATATTTCTGTGTCACTATATGACATGTTGCTTATTTGTGCCTATCAATCTGTGTTCACACGTTGCATAAATTCTGTTTCTTTTTGTTTCTGTCTGCACCAAACTACAGAATAACAATCTTCTCTGTTTTTTCCATTTTTGCTGCATTTTTTCTGCCTTTTCTCCATTATTTAATGCGTTTTTGGTTCAGATGTGAATCTGCGTTTTTAAGTGTTTTTATTGTACAGAGAAGCTTTTTCCTGCATTTTTTAAGCTCCACATAGAAACCTCCAGAGAAACCCCCCCCCGAAAACCGCAGAATTCAGGAGCGTCTTTTCATGGAACCACATACACTTTACTTGGACAATTAAACACAGCAGAATAAATGTGCAAAAAAACAGCAGAAAAATATGCAGCATTTACACTACATGTGAATATGGACTAATTGTCCAAGCAAAGTGGATGAGACATCCTGAAATCTCCGCTCCTGGTGCGTGGAAAGACGCCGCTGAACGGTGCGGATTTGGTGTTTCTTTCTTTATAAGCTTCAGGATTCACATCAGCAACAAACATGTATCAAATAAGGGGGACAATGTATAAAAAATACCGCAAACACGCAATAATCAGAGAACATTGTTATTGCACTCGTGGCGCGGACACCTGCAGAAAAAATGCAGCATTTACGCATGGTGTGAACACGGCCTCAGTGATCCATTTTTATTACATTTTTTATGGGTTTTAATAAAGAAAAATAATAAATTCCGCCTTTTATTTCCCGCCATTTACCGATCCCCATAAATAATCTGATCGCTGTGTTGTTCAGGTCATTACGATTACAGGGACACCAAATATGTCCATGTTATTTGCTGATTTGTGATGTTTATTATTTTATAAAAAAGTGCAATAAAATTACATTATTCTATTTTTTTTTATTATTTTTAGTAACTTTATTAGAAGAAAAAAAATCCTCTTTTCCTCTTCCTCTAGAATACAGGACATAGAGATGCTGCTCTGTACAATGTAGCTATGTCCTGTGTAATCTGCTGTGTAAGAGGCTGCATTGTAGGTTCATTTATGTGAAATCCTCCCTCTGACATCATCAATCCTAGTGGCTCAACAGCTAGAGCAGCTAGGAAAGCCAGGAGGTTGCTGGACACAAGTTTTGAACGTTGCTGGTTTGAATCCAAGGTGGTGAAGATAAAAAAAAAAAATTGTATTTTTTTCCTCATTTCTTTATAGTAGTTTTATGGGAACAAATGAATCTGACTCTTTCACCAACATTGATATACAGTATTTATCTATCTATCTATCTATCTATCTATCTATCTATCTATCTATCTCTATCCCTCTATCTATCTATCTATGATTCTATCTCTCTATCTATCTATGATTCTATCTATCTATGATTCTATCTATCTATGATTCTATCTCTATCTATCTATTATCTGTCGTGTATCTATATATCCCTCTATCATCCATCCCTCTATCATCCATCCATCCCACTATCATCCATCCCTCCCTCTATCCCTCCCTCTTTTTCTCCATTCATCCCTCCATTCATCCCTCTATCCCTCCCTCTATCCCTCCATTCATCCCTCCATTCATCCACCCATCCCTCCCTCTATCCTTCCATTCATCCCTCCATTCATCCCTCTATCATCCATCCATCCCTCCCTCTATCCCTCCATTCATCCCTCTATCATCCATCCATCCCTGCCTCTATCCCTCCATTCATCCCTCTATCATCCATCCATCCCTCCCTCTATCCCTCCATTCATCCCTCTATCATCCATCCATCCATCCCTCTATCCCTCCATTCATCCCTCTATCATCCATCCATCCATCCCTCTATCCCTCCATTCATCCCTCTATCATCCATGCATCCATCCCTCCCTCTATCCCTCCATTCATCCCTCTATCATCCATCCATCCCTCTATCCCTCCTTTCATCCCTCTATCCCTCCATTCATCCCTCCTTCTATCCCTCCATTCATCCCTCTATCATCCATCCATCCCTCTATCCCTCCATTCATCCCTCTATCATCCATCCCTCCCTCTATCCCTCCATTCATCCCTCTTATCATCCATCCATCCTTTCCCTCCATTCATCCCTCTATCATCCATGCATCCATCCCTCCCTCTATCCCTCCCTCCATTCATCCCTCTATCATCCATCCATCCCTCCCTCTATCCCTCCTTTCATCCCTCTATCCCTCCATTCATCCCTCCTATCCCTCCATTCATCCCTCCATTCATCCCTCTATCATCCATCCATCCCTCCCTCTATCCCTCCTTTCATCCCTCTATCCCTCCATTCATCCCTCTATCATCCATCCATCCCTCCCTCTATCCCTCCTTTCATCCCTCTATCCCTCCATTCATCCCTCCATTCATCCCTCTATCATCCATCCATCCATCCATCCCTCTATCCCTCCATTCATCCATCCCTCCATCCATCTTTGCAGCTGAATAACCTGCTTCTGGTGTCTCACCTGCAGTATAGAGGTCAAGATAACAAAATCTTCCTATTGGTTTCAATAGAGGCAGTAGCTCAGTGGTAAAGCTGCTGCCTTTGAAACAATGAACTCACAGTTCCACAAGTTCGAGTCCCGGCCGCCCTGAAAATCCAGAGCTGATGATAATTTAATTTATTCACTTCACTGAGGGGAGGAGCCGGGACATCAGCTGTGAGCTGCGGGAGTGCGGGACAGCCTTGATAAATCGTGCAAGTCCCACAGAATCCGGGACGGTTGGGAGGTATGCCTAACAGCACCGGCTCCCAACAACAAACAGACGTCTCTTCCGGATGACCACCTCTTCACGCTGGGTGGTATGCACGCAGCCATTCGGCCCGCTGGGCCCTCACATGGTCGGAGAGGGACTGTCCAGGTAAGCGGGGTAGCCTACGAAACGGCTCATAACCCGGTGGCTCCGGTACTTCCTTCTCCGGTTCAGGCCCCTCAGCCTCCTGCGGGGGTGAGGGGGTAGCTGGACGGGACTGCAGTGGGCTGCCGACAACAACTACCGGGTGCGACACCATACTCTGATGTATCACCAGTAATGCCGATGCTTCTCTTGGCTTGTCTCCAGCCGTAGGTTCAGCAGCCGATTTTGGCGCGACCGTCGGGGAACTCTTCAGCCCACAGGCTTCAGTGAGCGCTTGCTTATGCTGAGCGCGCCACGCTCTGTTCTCCATTCTGCTTGGTCCAGGTATTGGAGTTTGCTTCTTCTTCCACTGCCGGGGTTGCAATCACGCCAGGGAAGGTGGAGGCGGTTCTTCTTTTCACGCTTCTGCCCATACTCCGCCCCCGGCCTCACCCACCAGGTCGGCACAGCGTTTGTGACGCCTCTTCTTTCTTGCGGCGCCGCCCACGTCTCTAGACCTCTGCAGTATCTCGGGGCAAGCCCCTCCCCTCTTTGGGCGGTGCACTCCGGGCTTCTTCCTTACAGGCCAGCCCAGCGCTTTTCATTTGGCGCCCACTTTTCGCGCCTTCACTAAATCCATGAGGACGGCCGCCATCTTGCCGCCATCTTGTGGCCTGTTCAGTACATCAGGCACCACTTGGTCTCTGCTCGGGGTTTCTCTTCTGCGGGCTTGATCCTGCCGACTACGCCAAAATGTAACGGGGGGCAGGGGGCTCCTCAGGGGGTGTAGTCGGGTCCCCTCGCCTTGTGGGCCGCAGGCTGAACCCCGGCCCGGCCGTTACTTGCAAAACAGGTGTGTTGTTGGGGCAGAGTGTGGATGTATGGGGCCCATTCATGACAGCGTTCTTTCTGTGCTCTCCAGCTCCTTCTTCACTTTCAGGAAAGAGACAATTGCAGGCAGCGGGTAAACCAAACACCGTTTTATTAAACAAAGCTTCCATCTTTCTGTTTGCAGCAGGCTTACTTTAGTACGTTACAAGTTACAAGTCCTTTTCTACGAAAACGGTTTCCTTTTTCTCTACGGGCACTTTCCTTTGCCTGCAGGGGCCAATTGTTATCCCCCCAGCAGTGGTACTCCTATCCCGATTTTAGTCCAGCCCTTTCCCAGGGATTTGTATTGAACTAGGGGACGGCTCCAGTACTCACTACCGGCTCCGGATTAGCTCCAACTTCTTCGCTCCACTGCCACAGCACCCACTCCTGCACTCTGCCCCGGCACTTCTCCTCAGCTCTCTCCCATGTTACATCTCACAGCACACTCGACTCTGCATTCAGAACCCTTCCTTCCCCACCTAGGCTGCCCTGCCCCTTCCTTCCCTGCCACTACCGGGGGAACCACTGCTCTACACTGTCACCTAGTGGGAAAACAGTTTATGACAGGTAACATTTTACTATCAACATTTACAATTTGCCACCATACTACTGTGGCGTCTTCAGGGGGGAAAAACCGCTCCTTCACTACCAGGGGTCCGACTACCCCTTACACCCCCACCCCCGGACAGTTACATTAGTCAGACACAAAACCCTTGTTGCCCCCCTCCAGGGTCTGATGTTCACACCAGGTGGGGCGGAGCGAGGCGGTTGGCCCCGCCCACCGAGGAGTTCACAGGCCTGGAGGCGCGAAAGGCAGTCAGTTAGAGTTTGGAGTAGTTTGAGAGGTGAAAGTGAGAGGTCACATACTGCGAGTGTCTGGGTTGGAGCCCAGGCAGTGAGAGCAAGGTTGGCAGACGGTGGTGGCCGTCTGCAGGAGTTGGTGGAACTCCGCAGAGCTGTAAGGACCGGGGCTGGGCAGTGGCCCACCGGTACCGGACCAGGGAACGGAGTGAAGCTAAGCACACCCAGGCAGGGCCATCGGACCCCGACCAGGCTTGGAGCCACCGTTAACAGTCAAATCCGAGTGTGACAGGAACCAAAGGGGTTTCCTAACAACCAAGTCCCGATTGAAGGCAACCGCTCACACCGTGAGGACATCTAGCCGGTGGCGGTGGCTGTAAGTCCAAGGGCCAGCGCCTGCTGGCAAAACGGGCTCCTCCGGTATCTATGCACCGGGGAGCGGACTACCGTTGGGAAGCCATTGGAGTCAACACAGTACACAAAGGTGCAGGGAGAGACAGCCACCATCACCTGTCAGGGGAGAGAGACACTGCAGCCGGCTGCGGGACCCGTCCATCCAGCCGTTTGGTTTACCCGAGACTTTGTGCATCAATTGCTGAGTGAGTACACCCGTGCCATCCGGCACCGCGCCGCGCTGTCCCTGCAACTCTGCACCTCAACGACCCTGCCTCCCCGTCACACCACCGGGCCCCGGGACCACCAACCCCTACCCACGGAGGGGGAAACAACATCACAGCTGCTCCCTACCATCGCTCCCGGGATCCCCGTCACCAGCAGCGGTGGTGCCCATCTTCACCACAACCCGTGGGTGGTGTCACGGACTAAATCCCCAAACAAACCACCCCCTTTTCACTCACGGGTGAGGAGCGCCGCTCGACCCCGGATCCGGCCCACCGCTCAAGCCACCAAGCAGCAGCAGCACCGGACCCGAGCGTTAGCGAGCGTAGCGCCCCGCCGTCCGCGACAACGTCATTACAGCTAATCCGTGAGCCTTGTGGCTCTGTCTGCCTATGTAGAGTGCATGAGCTGCTGAGATCAGTGTTTGGTTGCAGTGCTGTTGACATGACAAAATTGCTGCAAATTACAAAGGTCAAAAAAGCCATGGAGATTTAGTGCTGGACGCCAGGAGGGTACCTGATACTCAGTTTATTTTCTTATAAGTTTGGATACGGTTCCACTTGCGTATGACTCGTGCGAGTCTCGCATCGGTATCACCCGGCATGGCCTGATGCTCTCCGGACAGGAACGCCTCAGCTGCATAGAAATACATGCAGTCGACCCACTCCTGTCCGAGACTTTGCGGCTGTGCCAGAGTTACGTAGGTCTACCCGTACCAATTTCAGGCAAACCCCACTTCGGTATAGAGTAGGAGGAGTATACATTCATTAATGTAAATAAGGTTGAAATGTTGCATTTATTATTTTCTTTAAAGTCCCTACATTAATTTGAAAATCTGCATAGTTCGAATAATCTGAATAATCTTGGAACAGTAACCTGATTGACCTGTTTGAGAAGTTAGAGTTAAATATGGACCACGGCTGGAGGACTGGCAGCAACCACCACAAACTTGTGCCATTGTAAATAGTTGCACCAAATGTGCCTCCCAGAGTAACCCTTTTTACACCATCAGGACATTGATCCTGCCACCAAGGAGAGGAAGGTTGGAGGAAAGGTCTGGGAAAGAGAAGGCCCAGACCTGGTCACCAAAGGGACCGGTGACCTGACTCCTCAGAGGGTTTGGGGGGAACCAGGACCTTTTTGGGTGGTGGGTTCATGGGGGGGATACTCACTGCAACGTTTAAGTTAATTGCCTTCCCTGTGTGGGAAGAACGCTATGTATTGTTTAACATTTACCTTTTCTTTCCGGTTACAATAAAACTCTATCTTGCTTACAGCCCAAAGACGTGCTGTGTTTAACCAAGGGGGAATGTAGCGCCCCTGAGACATTCAGGGCACTACATGGAACTGCATCCCCTTGGGAATGCAGGACCTACCCCCTGGGACCTGGAGT
The DNA here is from genome assembly GCF_048569485.1 of Anomaloglossus baeobatrachus. NCBI lineage: Eukaryota > Metazoa > Chordata > Amphibia > Anura > Aromobatidae > Anomaloglossus > Anomaloglossus baeobatrachus. The sequence goes on from NC_134356.1 coordinate 562,616,885, forward strand.
ACTAATGCCGATACCACCAAAGCACAACCAAAATCTTAATTCTCCACTCCACACTGGGCATAGAGGGTTAACCATGTAAGGGGATGGTCACCATGGGAATGAGTCCCTGGGTTTAGCCAGCCTGGTAGGTAGGGTCAACAGTCAGTCAGTAGAGAGTCTAGAGAAGTGTGGCACACAGGAGAGGTGTGCGGACATGCCTGAGCTGGGTCCGTGCAATGGTGACCCCGGGGGCACAGGAGAGAGGTCGCCAGGTCGGGTATTGGAGATACCGCAGGGACTGGCTCCCGAACGGGGCATAGGGCCCTAGATCAGGCGCCAGTCTTAGACGGCTTGGTAAATACCTGCCCGGTGAGGACATCTTCACGGACTTCACTGAACCAAATAATCCGGGGGCATCAGCAGTAAACTAGGATCGGGGTTCGGACACTTACCTCCCCGCAGGGTCCGCACTGCCCGCCGTACAGAGAAGGAGACTGTACCCCAAAAGGGACAGTCTGGCCCCAAAAGCTCCATGCTACGGGGACCCAACCAACAGAGAGTGCCAGGGACAGAGCAACCTGGGTCACTACATTGGCACTGGTCCTCTAAGGGTAAGGGACCTGAACCAGCAACCCCTGGGTCCACAGTGAGTAGAGACTGTTAAAGACAACCTGGTGTGGTCTCCGTTATTACCCCCGTTACATCTCCCAGGCACGACCCTACCTGTGAAGGGCCTAACACCATTGCTGCAATCACCACCAGCTCTGGGAGTACTCATATTCAGCAGTGACGGTTCTCCATCCTTAATCGCAACCCACAGGTGGCGTCACATGACATCAACTTTTATCACCCCTGTAAATATCCCTCCTTACAAAAGGGGTCCAGGACACGGAACCGGGCAACGGCCACCAAAGTCACATTCCTAATTATAAATACTGCCCGTGACCGAGTACCCCCTTCCCTGGGCGACACATATGCTCACACTCAGCTGTTTTAAGATGTTTTGTTCCTAATGATGCAAGTAAAATATATCTTTGTACCGTGTTAGCCAGTAGAGATAAAAAAATTGTTTAAAAGAACAGAGAGTCCTCAGTGGTTGATACCTTTTAATGGCTAACTGAAAAGATGGTAATAATTGCAAGCTTTCGAGACTACTCAGGTCTCTTCATCAGGCATGCCTGATGAAGAGACCTGAGTAGTCTCGAAAGCTTGCAATTATTACCATCTTTTCAGTTAGCCATTAAAAGGTATCAACCACTGAGGACTCTCTGTTCTTTTAAACAATTTTTTTGTTCCTAATGGCGAGAAAACTGCAGCAGAATTAGGCACTTTTTGATGCCTTTTTTAGTGAATTTTTCTCTTTCTCTAACCCATTTTGAACTCAATGGAGAAAAACTGCTGCAAACACAATTTTAAATTGACATGCTACAATTAAAAAAAAACAACAAAACAAAGAAAAAGCATGGAACAGATATGCAGTGTGTGAATTAGATAATACAAATCTTTGCCAAGAATATAAAGCACTGGTCTTCCTGCAAGCACCAAAAAATTGCACAGGAAAAAAAGCAACACATTTTTGAACAAGCCTTATCAAATATATTGAGAAAGGCTCTCATAAACTTTATTTTGCTGCCAAAGACAAATGGAGATTATGGTGGTAAATATCGTGGACCATCAATCATTTCCAAAATGAAAAGTCTTGTGAACAACGCCAAGAGGAGACCTGTCAGCTCTTTTTACATAGCCATTTTAGTAAATATTCGTGTTCCCAATAGCATAGCAACACTGCAGCATCTCCATATTGTGCCATTAGGGTATGGTTCCACTTGCACATAGCTTCTCATACGAGAGCATCGGAATCATTATGCTATTGACCTTCTGCTGCGAGTGTGACCCGATGATCATGCGACTGTGATGAGATCTTGTGATCAGATCACAGCTGCGGAGAAGAGGGAGGGTACACGTTCTCCATCTCCTCCGCTACCTGTCTCTGCGTACAACACACTGCGGTTAGATTACATGCGACTGCACTGCGATGTTTCACACGATCTCATAGACTTATATTGGAGTACGTGAGCCGAGACTCACTGCCAAACGCAGCATGCTGCGATTCATTCCTCATGCCGCTATGGCATGAGAAATCAATTGCAGATGGACACTGCCCAATAGTTTTGCACTAGAGTGAGAACAATCTGATGTGTTATCGGATTGCACTTGTCCGTGCAAAATGCAAGTGGAACTGTACCTTGACTCTGATATCACGCTTGTAAATGAATCAACAAATAGGTGTTTTTATTGGATTTGTCAATAATGTGATCTACCTCTCGCCATTGATTAGACTCTGTCAGACTTTGGGTGCTACCATTCCCTTTGGGAAGTGTATCTACAGTCATTCTTATCATAAGATTGGGGAGTCATGCAATGATTCGGTGATACTCACAATATCCCTTTATTGCTCAGTTTATACTATATCCATTTATGTCCGTAAAGACACCCATGGAGCACTAAGCGAAGGGGGACATGACTTTGGGAGTATAGCTGTGTAGACTTTAAGCAAGGGTGATTCTGCTTTAAGTGGAAGGAGCACAGTATGTCTTTACCTTGTGTCTTACCGGAAGGGTGGTGCTATAAAGAGGATGTAATTCTCTGTCTTATCTCTCTCTGTTTCTCACCAGAAGAACTGGAGGAAACATTACCCAGTCCTGGTCTGGCCTGGTGGTGTATGTGAGACAGCTGAGGATATCACAGTGCGGCCTAAGCCACACGGCAAGAAAATCAGTGCGAGTGGAGTGCGATAAAACATCGCATTCCACTCGGACCAATATTAGCCTGTGTATCAGCGCACATGAGCGATTATTTTCTCAGCTCTAATCGGACCGAGAAAACAATCGCAGCATGCTGCGATTATAATGCGAGATTCTTTTCTCTCGCACCCATTCAAGTGAATGGAGCGAGAGAAAAATCGCATTGCACTCGCGGTACATTGGTGTACCGCACGTGCAGAGCGAGAATCGCAATAACTGGTTACGGAGGAGAGAGGGAGAGAAATCCCTCCCTTCCTCCATGCTGGCCCACCCCTCCGCAGCGCCTGCCTGCCCCCCGTAGCTGAGGTCCGCTCGCATGATCGGACCTCAGTCGCATGGATACTAGCATGACACTCGGCTCCTGCTGTGCTGCCAGCGCAAGCCGAGTGTCATGCGAGCATCACACTAGTGCCCCGTGTGGCCCCAGCCTACTTGTGAATCCCAATGTCCTAGCATTTCACCTGACTCCCACTGTCATTGTTTGAATACTGTGATTTAAATAAATCTGTGGCAATTTTGACAACCAAAATATTGTGTTTTGTGTATTTATTTCAGTTTCTAGGTTTACTGTAGATATGGTTGTTTTAAGGTGGAGTGGGGGTCCATCCCATATCCAAAAGTCATGCACTTCCGAAACATTACATTTGTAAAGAGGAACAAGTCCTGTACTCAGGGTCTTATTAGGCCATGTTCACATGTTCAGTATTGGTATTTGACATCAGTATTTGTAATCCAAAACCAGGAGTGGGTAATAAATACACAATAAGTGGTGACTTGATTCTATTATACTTTTCCTCTGATTGTTCTACTCCTGATTTTGTCTTACAAATATGGATGTAAAATACTGACCAAACACTGAGTGTGTGAATGTGGTCTTACTATGAGAATGGTCCATAGCTGCTCATAATGAAGTCCCATTGTTTGTTGTAATGTTATATATAAACCTATGGCCCATACAACATGTTTCAGAATAAGGCATTCATCATCCAAGTCATTGGATTTGGAGCATATTTAGGAAGTTGATGATTTCTTTGGACCATCAGAGTACATGTTACTGGATCAGTAAATGTTGGTGTTAGGGAATAGAAAATACTTCCTAGAAATTTGTGCCCTAAGCACTCCACATTTAATGATTAAAAGGCTGATGACGTCAGAAAGTTCCAAGAATGAATAGGTGGCAGCAGCTGGGACTCGGTTCATATGAGAGGCCCCTCGGACTAAGCTGAACACATAAACACAAATAAACACTCATTACTTCTCTGCATCAATTGAACAATACCAGCTTGAGAATATCTTTAAAGGGGGCCTGTGTTGAAAGGAACCAGATGCTCTGTATAGGGAAGTAGCTAGTGGTCCACTACTTCTGGATAGAAACATGTGTTTGCTATGTACAGAGAGGGGCAGCACACTCGTCTCTGACTCTAATTACAGGAAACAGGATGGCATCAATTTACTACACGTAAAATGTTACATAGACCAAAGCTGGGTGACTTGAAGAGTCATTTGAGTGCAATTTATATGATCACTAAACCAAAGGATGACCCTACACCATTGCCTTTGCCTCTGGTCCAGCTATAGTGAATCTCCAGTGAGCCTGAGGCAGCACGGCGACAAATGTTTGAAGGATTGTTGTCAGGAATGGATAAATCACTGACGCCATCATCTCTCGTCCACCCCACAACAGTGTAACCTAAGTGACTGCCATGGCCATTTTGCATACCGAGAAATAAGCCATTGAACTTGCAAACAGCAGCATCAGGGTTAAAAAAGAGTACCAAATATGTTTAGTCAATAGAATTGCCTATGGAAGAGTATGATGGGCATTGTGCCTTTTTTTGGTGATTATTAATAATATTTATTTAAAGAGCACCATTGATTCCATGGTGATGTACATAGGGGGTTACATACAAAATACATCTACAAGTTACAATAGACAGACTGGTACAGAGGGAAGAGGACCCTGCCCTTGCGGCATTACATTCTATAGGATATTGGGGAAGAGACAGTAGGTGGGGCGGCGGTGAGGCGGCAGCTCCGATGGTGGTGAGGAGGCAGCTCCGGCAGTGGTGAGGCAGCAGCTAGGGTGCTGTGGTGAGGCGGAGCGGTTATTGGAGACTATAGGCATTTCTGAACAGATGAGTTTCGAAGATCCATTTGAAACTTGCAAGTGTAGCACATAATCTGATGTGTTGAGGCAGAGAATTCTAGCAGACTGGGGATGCTCGGGAGAAGTCTTGGAGGCAGTTGGATGAGGAGCAAATGAGTGAGGATGAGAGAAGGAGATCTTGGGAGGACTGGAGATTATGTGTTGGAGTGTAGCAGGAGATTAGTTCGGAGATATATGGAGGAGACAGATTATGGGCGGCTTTTTAAGTGTTAATAGTTTGAATTGGATAAGGTGGAGAATTAGGAGACAATGAAGGGGTTTGCAGAGGGGAGAAGTAGTGTGGTAGATATGAGTAAGGTGGATCAGTCGGGCAGCAGAGATAAGGATGGACTGGAGAGGTGTGATGGTGTTAGCAAGGAGGCCACAGAGGAAGATGTTGTAGTAGTCAAGACGGGAGATTATGAGAGCATGTGTGACGCCCTGGACCCCAGGGGTCACAGGTAATTACATCAGCCACATACACACACACCCCCACCCCCTGTGAGGTCACATCCATGTCACCCGATAGGGAGACCTGATGCCTCCCCCAGGGAAAGTAGAGCACACCAGGTGGGCGGAGTCAGGTGGAAAGACACGCCCACCGAGGAGACAACTGTCCTGGGGCAGAAAGTTCAAGCAGGAAAAAAGTAGAGAAGGTTGAGAGTGGACAGTGTCAGGAGGTGAAAACAGGAGAGAGACTGTCAGGGACCCGGGTAGGGGCCTGGGCCCTTTGAAAAACGTCAGGCAGGCAGGCAGACGGTGGTGGCCGTCTGCAGGAGTACCGGTACAGCAACCGTCGGAACCGTACGGACCGGGCTTGGGTTGGAGCCCGCCGGTCCCAAACCGGGGAGCCAAACGTGTACTGGAGCATCAAACAGAAGAAGGGTACTCAGACCCCGTCCTAGCTTAGAAGCTACTGAGTATAGGCAAATTGACTGATTGCTGGCCGGACCTCAGGGGTTCATCCACAACCAAAGTCCCGAAAGAAGGCAAAAGCCCACCGAGACCGGGTGAGCGCCACCGCCAAGGGCCAAACACCCGACAGGCCAGCGCGGGCTACCACTGCTCAGGCAGGGGGGCCGAAACACAAACATCCAGAGGTGCATGGGAAAAGGGGCCACCATCAACACCACAGGGGACATCAGCAGCCGGCCGCGGGACCGACCACCACCGAACTTTGGTTTACCAGTGACTCAGTGTGAATTAATCGTGAGTACACCAGTGCCATCCGGGCATGACACACTACACCGCGGCATGGCGCCCTGCACCCCGACTACAACTACCACCAACCCTTACAGTCCCCCACCAGGCCCCGGGACACACAGCCCCTACCCACGGAGGGGCTAACATCTCGGCGGCGGCCGCAACACCGATCCCGGACGAGCCCGCCATCACTTCAGCCACAGCGGTGGTGCATCTTCCTTCACCATGATCCGTGGGTGGCGTCACGACCAGTTACATGACCACCATCCTCCCACCGCCTACTTCCCCTTTAACAAGAGTGACGTGGCCCCCGGTCCGGAGGCGCTCGTGCCACCGACCAACCCGAGCCCGGACCTCGAGCGGCTCAGCCCGAGCAAGCGGAGGAAGCGACCGGGCCCCTCTCAGGGCGGTTGTCGCGGGCGGAGGAGGGGATGCTGCGCACTCCCACTGCTCGGGTCCGGCTGCTGCTGGTGCTGCTGCTCGGTGGTGGCTCGAGCGGTGGGCCGGATCCCGGGAACTCGAGTGGCGTTCCTCGCCCGTGAGTGAAAAGGGGAATTTGATTGTGGGGGTTTTGGTTATTGTCCGTGACACCACCCACGGTTCTGGTGATATTGGTGACACCACCGCTGCTCTAGACGGGGATCCCGGGAGCGGTGACAGGGAGCAGCTTGGTTGTTATTTCTCCCCTCCGTGGGTAGGGGGTTGGTTGTCCCGGGGCCCGGTGATGGGGGTAGGGATGGATGGCAGGCGGGTAACGGAGCCTGGTGAGGTGCAGGGTCGCGGGGGCAGCGCTGTGCCGCACGGCACGGTGGTACTCACTCAGCCAATGATGAGGACACAGTTCTCGGTAAAACACACGGCTGGATGGACGGGTCCCACAGGCGGCTGCGGTGTTGTTTCTCCCGGCAGGTTGGTGATGACTGCCTTTCCCTGCACCTATATACGGTAGATGGTTCCAATGGGTTCCCACCGGTAACCCGCTCCCCAGCCTGGATATGGGCCGGAGGAGCCCCTTTTGCCCGCAGGTGTTGGCCCTGAGAAACGGTTGCCTTGGCGGTGGCGGTGTCTCCCTCACTTGGTTGGACTGTTGCCTTCTGTCGGGACTTGGCTGTTGGGAAACCCAGGAGGTTCCCTTCACTAACGAATTTGGCAAATTCACGGCGACTCCTAGCCTTGCCGGGGTCCGTAAGCCCCTGCCAGATGGTGCTGGCTTTTCTTTGCGTACCGGTCCGGTACCACCGGGCCACCGCCCGTCCACGGTCCTTACGGTAGACTCCAATCAGCCACTCCTGCAGATGGTCACCACCGTCTGCCAACCTTGCTGTCTCGCCCGGGCCACACACCCGGACGCTGTCAGTTAGTTGCTCCACTACCACTTCTCCTCCTTCCACTTTCACCTCCAAAACTAATCTGTCTGCTTTCCCGCCTCCAGGACTGTGAACTCCTCGGTGGGCGGGACAAACCACCTGGCCCACCCCCTGGTGTGGACATCAGCCCCTGGAGGAAGGCAACAAGGGTTTTATGTCTGACCTCGGTGTGCCTGCTGGGAGTGTGGGGTGTGTTGATGTTGTTCTCTGTGGCCCCTGGCTTGTCCAGGTTGGGTTGCCACACGGTACACATGCACTAGCATTTTCGTAGATTGAGAATTGAGGAAAGGACGGATTTTGGAAATATTTTTTAGTTGAAGACGGCAGGAGGTGGTTGAGGGATTTGATGTTTGGTATTAAGGACAAGGTAGAGTGGAATGTTACTCCGAGGCAGTGGACTTTGGGTACTGGGGAGAGCATGATGTTATTTCTTGTAATAGATAGCTCAGGTAGTGAAGATACTGAACGCTTTAGGAAGCGAGAGGAGAAGAAGGAGGTTATGGCCAGTAGACACTCTGAGATTCTGGACAGCAGAGATGTAACATCTGGGCCAGAGAGGTAGATCTGAGTGATCTGGCTCATTTGGCTCAGCTCACCAGGTAGAGACTGATTTTTTGATCACAAATGGCTCTCTCTTAAAAACCAATTCACATGAACAAGAACAAAACATTCAGACCATAGTTTTACTTTTACCCTCAGTCAGAACCAGTTCATAGAGTATATGCGGCTCTGAGACAGGAGCCAGATCAAAGTGCATGACTGACAAATCTAAAGTTGAGTTCAGAGTCCCTCACATAGCCCATGTTGGCAACAAACATATTTTATTAATCTAAATCAACATTTTTCCATGTCAATTAATTAAAAGTGGCTGTCAAGGCTTGGGACAAAAGTCACCAAGAATACTGGGAAATCATCATCACAGAGTGTGCAGCGCACGCAGTCAGCAATCACATAGCTTAAGTGCAGACTTTTGCCAAAAGCCAGGACAACCCACTTATTAATAAATGTCAGTAATGAAACATATTAAAATGACCTCTACAACTAGGTTCATGAAATCCTAGTATCTGTTGAATGCTGTACTTTTCAAGTTAATTATTAGGGTGAAAACACTGGGCACCATTCTGAATCCCAGTGGGCCTTTATAAATTGCACAACAGTCGTGGTAGAGCACAGTGTGTGCCACCCCAGAGGCCTCAGTCGCCACAAGGTACTGTACCTCACTAGAGGTGCAGTATTTGTGACGCCCCTGGCCTATCAGGTCATCAGAGGGTACTGCACAAGATGCCCTTCCGTGCAGTATTCCTCCTCTCTCTTTGTCATGGGTCCCTAACTAATGGTGTTGCCTCCATCAGCTAATCAAATCCTAGATACACCCTGCGCCACACCCACCAGACACACCAGTGGGCGGCATAGAATGGAATAGAGTCGCCCACCTGAAGGGTTAGGAAGGGGAGGTGAGGAGTGTAGTCAGTTGAGTAAAGAGTAGTGAAGTGGCGTAAGGAAGTGAGAAGTGAAAGTGAGAGGAGGTCGGGAGCGGGGCTCCTGGAGAACTGTCTAGGTTACAGACGGTGGTCTGGTCCTAGAGGAGTCGGACCCCCCGTTGCAGGGGATCATGGCTAAGTGCCTGGAACTGTCGAAGAGGACACCTGGCAGCCTAGCACCATCACCGGTCCAGGACCGAAGGCACGGCGGGGTACACGGATCCTAGGTCGGGGAGTAACTTCAGGCAACCCGATAATTCACCTGTGGAGAACAGAGCCTTCACGATTCATTCCCAACCGCTCCAGAATTGGGGCATTAGCGCAACGAGGGGGATAGGACTTTCCAAACTACAATGGTCCAGAAAATCCCAAGCGTGAGCCCTGAGAGCATACTCCCATACTTAGCCATAGTAGGGAGCAGGACCCGGCTAGTTACACGCTACCGGGCCACCAAGTAGAAGTCTAACTAAGTGCCAGGAGGCAGGTCACGGATCACCAGGCAGCAACATTTGGGGACGGGACCCAGACAAGCTCCCTACAGCGGTAGCGGTGTCCAGAGACTTGGTTAACCGGTTGTCAGTGTCTGCTTAATGAGGTGAGTGAGTACAATAGTTACCCCTGCACCCCACGGTCCACCCATCACCGAGCCCCGGGGCATCTCCCCTACCCGTGGAGGGTTACAACATCTTGCTGCCCCACTTCATCACCCCAGGTGCTCCCAGCGGCAGCGGCGGGACTTCTAATTACCGTACACCCCGGGTGGCGTCACAAAATATATCTAAATCCCCTGTAAATACCCCCTTCATTTGAGTAGCCGCACAACCCCCGGGTCCGGTGACCCTCGAGCCACAGTGAACCCGGATCCGAGCAGCTCAGCTGCTGCCACGGGGGTGGCACACCCTCAAATTATCTGGCGTCATGAACAGGAGCCGAGCAGGGCCCACTTACCTGGGTGACGTGCGCCTTGAAAATCCAAACCGCTGAACACACGTCTTGGTATTGTGTGGAAGACATTGTAGGGACACTAGGGACACTGAAGGTAGGGAGCATCTGTCGCGGGCGGAGGAGGGGACGCCGCGCTCTCCCACTGCTCGGGTCCGGCCGCCGCTGCGGCTGCTGTGGCCTGCTGCTGCTGCTCGGTGGCTCCAGCGATGGGCCGGATCCCGGGGACTCGAGCGGCGCTCCTTGCCCGTGAGTGAAAGGGGGTTTTTCGGTGTGGGGATTGTTTATTGTCCGTGACGCCACCCACGGTTGTGGTGATTTGTTAACACCACCGCTGCTCTGTATGGGGAGCCCGGGAGTGATGGTATGGAGCAGCCAGTTGTTGATGTGCCCTCCGTGGGTAGGGGTTGTGGTGCTCCCGAGGCCCAGTGATGAGGTGGGTGATGCAGGGCTTGGTGGGGTGCAGGGACGCGGGGGCAGCGCTGTGCCTTGCGGCACTGTGGTACTCACTCAGCCTGAGACGATAACAGTTCTCGGTAAAACACACGGCTGGAAAGACGGTTCCCACGGACGGCTGCACTTGCTTTTCCCCAGTTGTTGACGGTGACGGTCCCTTTTCCTGCACCTAAGATGATGATGGTTGCGATGGGTTCCCACCGGTAACCCGCTCCCCGACTTGGATATGGGCCGGAGGAGCCCTACTCTGCCCGCAGGCGCTGGCCCTGAGAAACTGGTGCCCTGGCGGTGGCGGTGTCTCTCTGTAATGGTTGGACTGTTGCCTTCAATCGGGACTTGGTTGTTGGGAGACAATCGTCCCCTTCACTAACGGATTTGGCAAATTCACGGCGACTCCTAGCCTTGCCGGGATCCGAAAGGCCCCTGCCCTTGGTGCTGACTGTTCTTCGTATACTGCTCCAGACCGCCGGGTCACCACCCGTCCGCGGTCCTTCCAGCAACCTCCGAGCAGTCCCCCTGCGGACTATCACCGCCGTCTGCTGACCTTGCTGTCTCTCAGTCCGGGGCACACACCCGGACCAGCTTCAGGCTTGCTTAACTGTCACTTCAGCTTCTCTCTTTTGCTCCACTACTACTTCACTTCCTTCTACTTTCAACTCTAACACTCATCTCCTGGTTCTCCCGCCTCCAGGGCTGTGAACTCCTCGGTGGCCGGAGCCAACCGCCTGGCCCACCCCCTGGTGTGAACATCAGCCCCTGGAGGAAGGCAACAAGGAGTTTGGTAGCATAGATGTTCCTAACTGGGGTGTAGGGTGTGGTGGTGTTATGACCTGTGACCCCTGGCTTGCCCAGGGCGTCACATTCCCCCTTAGCAAAATGCAGACCGTCCGCGGGCAACACCGGTTTTATTTTCTGAAAAATATATAAAAAGGTAAAACGGTAACATATTTACAACTTATTACATCATCCCACATCGGGAGGTTCGGTACTTAAACGTTGCAAACGGTTTACGGTTACGGTCTCCGCTCTCTCCCACCCAAGCAACCTGGCCCTGATGCTGCCCCTAAAACCCAGGCAGCACCCCTTGACCCAAGTCCAGCACAAGTTACCCGAGCTGGATCTGTCCTTCCCCTCCAGAGGGTAGCCACCGGTTCCTGTGGTGGCTGGGCCCCAGCCAGCTCTACTGCGGGCCCTCCCTCCAACCTGCCTCTCCGGAGGCGGCAACTGCGGAAACGGTAACGGTAAAACAACTTATTTACATGCCACTAATGTTTGTGGTTGCCCTGCAAGTTCACGGGCTTGTCCATGGAAAGTTCTCCATGCAAACTTTTTAAACGGTCCCCACGGGGACAACGGTGTCGGCAACGGCCGGTTTCCTCAATCACGGTTAATCAGATGAAGCTTCGGTTATCATTTTTGCTTATCATTTTCATTTTCAACTTTCAAACAAAACTCAGTGGTGGTCCCAACGGGGACTGGACAACGGTGCTCCGCTGCCTTTACTCAGATTCTTCTACCGAGACGGCCCCATCCTCCGCCACCAGCATATCAAACATGCACTGACATGCCTGCTGTGACAGGCGTACCCGGTACCCATTTCCACCGGTATGCGGGGTATGGACAACCACGGGGTCTCCTACATAGCGGGAACGCTCACTTGCCTCTTCAAACTCAACAGCGTACCCGGGGCTGGGGCAGGAGTCGTCATCTCTTGTTCCTGCGTCAGGCGGGTTGCCGCCAGCTGTCGCAGCCTCCTGGCCTCCAGCATCCAGCATTTCAGACCCTTCTGCGGTAGCACGGAGCAGCAGATTAGGCGAGCTTACACTGAGGCGCCCCATAAGTAACGGCAAGGGTGATGCATAGGCCGAGACTAGGCCGGGCCCCTCAGCCGCAGCGGCCGGTCCTGGTAGGACATAGGGATGTGGGTCACCAGTCGACTCTGCTACATCCATTTCCCCTCCGTACATCGGGGCAGTTGTAATCAGCTCCTCCACCTCGTTGGTCCACTGCTCCATCATCCGGAAGATCTGATCCTGCTGACGCTGGTTGTATTGCATCACCCGGGCCTTCATCCAGGCCACGGTTCCAGGCTCAGGGTCTGGCACGGTCACTGCCGGGACTTCTGGCACCATGCTGTTAAGGGGCCGCGGTCCTCGTGGTTCCCCTTGATGCACTTCAGGGCCGTCCTGGACGTCTGCAGCCGGCTGGTCCGCCGGAGCGGCTGGGCAGGGTATCGCTACCGGTTGGGCAGGTAGCGGGCCTAACGGTGGAGCGGCAGCAGCTATCACGGGTAGCGGGGAGAGAGGCAGGGTGAGCGGAAGCCGGCCGGGCCCCTCAGCTCCAATGGCCGATCCCTCAGGAACTCAGGAATACAGGGGCGTGGGTCGCTTACCCGCTCCTCCAAATCCTCTTCTGCCTCGCGTCTCCACATAGCAGCCACCACATCCGCCATGTCGGTCTCCCACTCCTCCAGGAGGAGTTGCATATGGGCCTGCAGACGATTACTCAGCGGGACGGTCCGGTCCCTCAACCACGTCGCCGTGCCGGGCGCGGGGGTCTCGCTGTTATTAGCTGGAGCGGACATCTCGGCAGTTGTGTTTTCCAGGAACTAGCAACAAGATGGCCACAGGGTCCTGGCGTCCCTGCTTTTCTAGCCACCTCACATGCATCCAGCCGCCATCGCGTCCCCCTTAGCTTCTTTCCGACCCCTCCTCTATTGGGGCGGGGTTTTGGCCTTCGCGCCTCTGCTACTCGAGAAGACGCTCGAGCGGGAACTTTTCGCGCCAAAGCTGGCGACTTCTGAAATTTTTCAGCCGGATACCTTCGGCGGTCACAAGGCGCACCTCTACCCAACGGCAGAGCGGTAAGATCCTGTTCGTGACGCCAAGTTGTCGCGGGCGGAGGAGGGGACGCCGCGCTCTCCCACTGCTCGGGTCCGGCCGCCGCTGCGGCTGCTGCGGCCTGCTGCTGCTGCTCGGGGACTCGAGCGGCGCTCCTTGCCCGTGAGTGAAAGGGGGTTTTTGGGTGTGGGGATTGTTTATTGTCCGTGACACCACCCACGGTTGTGGTGATTTGTTAACACCACCGCTGCTCTGTATGGGGAGCCCGGGAGTGATGGTATGGAGCAGCCAGTTGTTGATGTGCCCTCCGTGGGTAGGGGTTGTGGTGCTCCCGGGGCCCAGTGATGAGGTGGGTGATGCAGGGCTTGGTGGGGTGCAGGGACGCGGGGGCAGTGCTGTGCCTTTCGGCACTGTGGTACTCACTCAGCCTGAGACGATAACACAGTTCTCGGTAAAACACATGGCTGGAAAGACGGTTCCCACGGACGGCTGCACTTGCTTTTCCCCAGTTGTTGACGGTGACGGTCCCTTTTCCTGCACCTAAGATGATGATGGTTGCGATGGGTTCCCACCGGTAACCCGCTCCCCGACTTGGATATGGGCCGGAGGAGCCCTACTCTGCCCGCAGGCGCTGGCCCTGAGAAACTGGTGTCCTGGCGGTGGCGGTGTCTCTCTGTAATGGTTGGACTGTTGCCTTCAATCGGGACTTGGTTGTTGGGAGACAATCGTCCCCTTCACTAACGGATTTGGCAAATTCACGGCGACTCCTAGCCTTGCCGGGATCCGAAAGGCCCCTGCCCTTGGTGCTGACTGTTCTTCGTATACTGCTCCAGACCGCCGGGTCACCACCCGTCCGCGGTCCTTCCAGCAACCTCCGAGCAGTCCCCCTGCGGACTATCACCGCCGTCTGCTGACCTTGCTGTCTCTCAGTCCGGGGCACACACCCGGACCAGCTTCAGGCTTGCTTAACTGTCACTTCAGCTTCTCTCTTTTGCTCCACTACTACTTCACTTCCTTCTACTTTCAACTCTAACACTCATCTCTTGGTTCTCCCGCCTCCAGGGCTGTGAACTCCTTGGTGGGTGGAGCCAACCGCCTGGCCCACCCCCTGGTGTGAACATCAGCCCCTGGAGGAAGGCAACAAGGATTTTGGTAGCCTAGATGTTCCTAACTGGGGTGTAGGGTGTGGTGGTGTTATGACCTGTGACCCCTGGCTTGCCCAGGGCATCACACATCCAAAGGACCAACTGAAGGGAACAAATAGGTTAGGTTGTTAAGTTAGAGTAAATTATTGTGAAGATAATTCTATGGAGATGAAATTGTTGTGACAATGAAAAAGAAAATGATGTAACAGAAGCATTGTACGATCCAGAGACATTTTATGGAATGTAACATGTTCTCTTGTTGATGATATGTGCTTGCTGACATCAAATAAAATATGTTTAAAAAAAAAGAAAATCCAAACCGCGAGCAAAAATCCCGATTCTCGCCTTTTCCGCCATCTTTTGGCGCCAAAACGCCATTTTCTCGACAAAAAGCGCGCGAAGCCGAAGCCCTGCCCTTCGTCCTGAGAGTGAGCCCGGAATCAGAAGTTCCCAGAGGGCCACAGCACCGAAGCGTGTGGTGGGCGAAAACCAAGTGGGAGCACGAGAATGTCTACACCAGACGATGGAAGTGTGGCGGCGCTGCCTCCACCTGACCAGGGTAATGCGGGTGCGGCAGATGCTGCTCCGGCCGCAGGAGCGGCGGCACCGGGAGCCAAGGCGGTTGTGCCTATCATGCCGATCACCTTGCCCTACGTGCCTGGCGCCGCCTGCCTCCCGCAATATGATGGCCGGTCCGATGCACTACAGGGGTTCAAACAGAAGATCTGCAACTTCCTCGACATGTACGCCCTGACTGGTCGGCAACGGGCGTCTGTGGTACTCGGGCAGCTAACTGGCGCTGCCGAGTTAGAAGTAGAGACATAGACTGAAGCAGACCGGGTCTCAGTACTCTCCATCTTTAAATGATTGGGAGCTGCCTTTGAGACCCGAACTGAAGCTGAGCTGAGGATGAGATTCTACAGCAGCAAACAGCGCCCCCAAGACAGCATTAGAGATTATGCTGTGAGATTGCAAGCAGTATTACGGACTTTGAAACTGATTAACGATATCGGTGAGCCAGAAGGGACAAGATGCTGGTGGAGCAGTTCTTTAGGGCCTGAGATCAGTGGAAGACCGCAAGCAGCTCCGGCTGTGGGCCCTGGAACATCCCACCTTGAATTTTGCTATATTGAAAGTGCGGGCGATCAAAGCCCTGTAGCCCCCGGAGACTCCCAACTCTCCACTCCTGTCCTGGCAAGCCGGCACCTCTCCGACGCATGTAAAGCCCCCAGCCTTAGCACTGCCGGAGCCGACTCCTCCGATAGTAACCGGGAGCGGAGCAAGTGATTTGTCTGCCCAAGTACAGCAACTGAGTAGCGACGTCGCAAGGATCTTGCAGGCGATGCAACTCAAGTCAAAGACCACCCCGTCGAGAGAGGTACAACTGGCCGACTGCCCGGAGGACATCCCCTGGATGAGGAAAAGGACCCCGGAGTACAAGGGAAGGAACAGCGACCGGTATGGACAACCTGTTTGTTATAAGTGTAACAAAACCGGCCATTACGCACAGAGCTGTCCTTTAAACGGGCAACCCCTGGGGTCAAGTGCCAATCCTAAGTAATAAACGCTCAAGGCCCAGAAGATTGGCGAGAGCGGTATGTTGGAGGACGTCCCATCGTTTCCATCACCTTGGATGGGATCCCGACCTCTGCACTCCTTGATACTGGCTCCCAGGTAACGACTATTCCCTATGCACTGTACAGAAAGTTTTGGCTTGCTGATGAACTCACCATGACATGATGACAGCATTACCATCTATGCCATTAACAGGTTACCAGTGACTCAGATTGGGTTCAAGGAGGTGACCATTAAGGTGGGCCAGGTAGAATTGGCAAGGCAAGGCCTCATAGTCGTACAAAATGACCCTAGTGATGGGAACCCCAAGATCATTTTAGGTAGTAATGTGATTGAAAATTGTATGGGGGAAGTGTTGCTTTTGCTTCATCAGCTATCTGAGACTGCAGGAGCATGGCAGCAGAGAGTCCTGCAACGTTAAATCCGAGCCCTCCTGCAGCGGCAGCAGGTAAATCTCTCCAGAGGTGAAATTCGTGGTGTACGTGTAATGGATGTGGCCCCTCTTATAGTGCCCCCATGGAGTGAGATGATGATATGGTGCAGAGCAGCTGTAGGTTCCCATGGACAGGATTACCAGGCAGTGGTAGAGCCCTCAGAGCACTGGCCAACAGTGTTGACGGCCAGGGGGGGTAGTCGATGTCCAGAAGGGGAGGGTGCCCGTGCGAGTGTTAAATTGCGAGGAAGAGCCCAGGTATGCCACCATTGCCAAGCTGTTTACTGTAAACACAGATTCCCTCCAGACAGTACGCTCCCCCAATCCATCAGAACAGTCCCCTAGTGACAGCCCCCAGGGACCGTTAGAAAAGTGGTGCCAAGAGCTACACGTGGGCACCGACTCTACACCTGCACATCACAAACAAGGGGTCTACAGGGTTGTCCAAGAGTATGAACAGGTCTTTATTAAGCATCCACTGGATTTGGGGCAGATAAGGGGAGTACAACATCATATATCCACGGGTGCTCACCCACCTATCAAAGAAAGGTATAGTCCCTTACCACCTGCCCATTATCAGTGTGCTAAAGATATGCTCAGAAGTATGAAGGAGGCTGGGGTAATCCGTGACAGTTGCAGTCCATGGGCAGCCCCTCTGGTATTGGTGAAGAAGAAGGATGGCACTATGAGGATGTGTGTGGATTACAGACAAATTAACAAGATCGCACATAAAGATGCCTACCCCTTACCCCGCATTGAGGAATCGTTGGCTGCTCTAAAGTCTGCTGCTTTTTTCTCTACCCTTGATCTCACTAGCGGATACTGGCAAGTGTCTGTTGCCGAAGAAGACCAGGAGAAGACTGCGTTTGCTACCCCAATGGGATTGTGTGAATTTAACAGTATGCCATTCGGGCTGTGCAATGCCCCGGGGATGTTCCAGAGCCTCATGGAGTGCTGCTTGGGTAACTGTAACTTTGAAACTATCCTGCTGTACTTGGATAACGTTATCGTATACTCCAAGACATACGAGGCGCATCTGGAACAACTGGCAGAGGTATTTGAGGCACTATCCAAGTACAGGACGAAACTCAAGCCCTCCAAGTACCATCTACTGAAGCCGAAGGTGCAGTACCTGGGACATGTGGTCAGCGCTGAAAGGTGTCGCACCGGATCCTGAGAAAATCACCGCCATCCAGAACTGGCCAAGGCCCAACACTGTCAGAGAAGTACGGCAGTTTCTGGGCCTGATGGGGTACTACTGAAGGTTTGTCAAGGGTTACACACAAATGGCAGCCCCCTTGCAAGACCTCCTGGTGGGACAACCTGTGCATGGCAAGTCCTCTGGCCCTCCGTTCAAGTGGGGTAAGGAGCAAGAAGATTCCTTTAAAAAAATTAAATCGGTCCACATGGGGGATGAGATCCTCACATATCCCGACTACGGTCTCCCGTTCATACTATATACAGATGCTAGCAATATAGGACTGGGAGCGGTCCTGTCGCAAGTGTAAAAAGGCAAGGAGAGGAGAAGGTAATCGCCTATGCCAGCCGGAAGTTGAGGCCCACCGAAAGGAACCCAGAGAACTATAGTTCTTTTAAGCTGGAGCCCCTGGCACGTGTATGGGCCGTGATCGAGAGGTTCAAGTGTGACGCCCTGGACTAGCCAGGTTGTCACAGGTAGTCCCATGCACACACACGCCCCCCCCCCCCCCTTCCTTAGTAAGGTGACAGCAGCCAAACTACAAAACCTTTGTCACCTCCCTCCGGGTTTGATGTGCACACCAGGGGGCGGAGCCAGGTGGTTGGCTCCACCCACTGAGGAGTTCACAGGCCCGGAGGCGGGAAAAACAGTAGTAGAGCAGAGTTGAGCTTTTACTGTGGAGTGGAGTGAAGTTCAAGGGCAGACCTGCGCCTAGGTCTGCCATAGTCTACAACTGGTGTCTAGGTTGGAGCTTAGTCACCTCTGGCAAGGAGGCAGACGGTGGTGGCCGCCTGCAGGAGCTGGGATTACAACCGGTGGTACTGTAGGGACCGGTCACGGGTGGTGGCCTGCCGGTACCGAATCGGGGAACCGATTGGAAACCGGAGCACCAGGAGGGGTACTCAGACCCAGTACGAGGCCCAGAAACAACCGGGCTGAGTCAAATCAACTGATTGAGGACTGGACTTTAGGACCTATCCCACCTAAGACCTGACTAAAGACAACAGCCCAACCATTAGGGTAATGCCACAGCCCAGGCATAGAGATCCGAGGGGCCAACGTCTGCGGGCAAAGAGGGCTCTCCCAGCACATACCAAGCCGGGGAGTGGACTACCGTTGCTCAGGCATAGGAGTCGACATTTTCTACATAAGTAAGGTGCAGGAGAAAGGCGGAATCCACTAACCTGTTAAGGGGAAAACTGCAGCCGGCTGTGGGCACCGTTCACCATCTTGTTTGGTTTACCAGAGACTCCCGCGTGTTTGTTATAGTGAGTACAACAGTGCCTTCGGGCTGCGCACCGCGCCACACCGCACCGACACGTCAGTACCATCCATTTCCCCCCGCATCAGCACCTCCCTCAGGCCCCTGGGATCATCATCCCCCTACCCACGGAGGGGTCAACACCAAGCTGCACAACACCGTCCCCGGGAGCCTAGTCAACGGCAGCGGTGGTGTCCATCCATTCACCACAACCCGTGGGTGGCGTCATGAACTCAAATCTCCCCTACAAACAACCGCGGCTCCGGCCGTGGACCTCCCCACTGAAGTCCCTACGCGTAGTGCTAACCCCCTTTCAGAGCGACGTGACCCCCGGGTCAGTGAGGAGCTCGAGCCACCCACCGACGAGCACGGATCCGAGCGGTTCGGCAGCCGGCCGAGCCCCGGGGCGGTACACAAGCACTATCTTGCTGCTGGGAAGTTTACCGTGTACACGGACAACAATCCATTGACCCACCTGGACACGGCGAAGCTTGGAGCCTTGGAACGACGCTGGGTTGCAAGGTTGGCAAATTATGATTTCATCATAAAATACCGGGCTGGCCGTAAGAACACAAATGTAGACGCTCTGTCCAGGATGCCCCATTTGTCTGATGATGGGAAGGATGAAGATGACCTGGAGGAAATTGAATTGCCTGCTTTTCACCGGCCAACTTATGAAGAACGGTCTCGACCCTGGAGTCATCAGCAAGAAGCGGCTTTCGACCCATTGCCCCATCACAGTTGGCAAGAGACCCAGGACGGTGACCCTGCAATCAGGCTAGTAAAAACATTGCTAGCCCGGGCTGGTTCCCACCTCGAGCCAGGCGCCCCTGCAGAAGCAAAGAAGTTGTGGCAGGAGAGGAGTCAGCTATATCTTCACCAAGGCAAGTTGTGCAGGGGTCTAACCAACCCCAAGACACATGAAAGGATCTGCTAGATCGTAATACCCCAAGCGTAGGTCCCGGTGTTCCTAGAAGCGTACCATGACGGAGCAGGGCACTTTGGATGGAAGAAGCTGGAAATGTTGCTGAGAAGTCGTTTCTACTGAATAGGGATGAAAGATTCCATAGAAGCCTGGTGTAGGAACTGCAGCCCCTGTGTCTTGAGGAAGCAAGATGGCACCAGTGAGTGAGCACGACTCCAACCGATAATCTCTAAGCAGCCCCTGGAGATTGTAGCTCTGGACCACGTCAAGTTAACTCCCAGCAGAAGCGGCTACACGTATGCACTCCCGATGGTAGATCACTACTCTCGATTCCTGGTGGTGGTTCCCGTCAAAGATTTAACTGCCAGTACAGTGGCAAAAGCGTTCCAAGCACACTTTTGCAGGCCACATGGGTATCCCGAGCGAATCCTCACCGACCAAGGTCCGGCGTTCGAGGCTGAGATTTTCAAGGAGTTCTGCAGTCTGTACAGGTGCAAGAAGATATGCACTATGCCCTACCGTGCGCAGACGAATGGGATGTGTAAGAAGATGAACCACTTGGTTATCAACCTGTTGAAGACTCTTCCACTAGAGGAGCGGAACCAGTGGCTGGAAAACTGACAGACCTTGTGGATATCTACAACAACATTCCGGTGGAGTCTACCAAGTGCACACCTGTTTACCTGATGAGAGCCAGACCTGGGAGGCTCCCAATTGACTTAGAGATGGAGGTCAAACTGCCTGAAGCCTACTTGCCCGAAGCGGACTGGGACTCACATCACCAGATTCAGTAAAAGCAAATTTAAAAGTGTGTTGAAGAAAACTTAAACCAGAATAGAGAAAGGCAAGAGAGAAACTTGAACAAGCAGGCAAAGGCAACCCCTTTCTCACCAGGTGATGTAGTACTGAAGAGGAAGAGAAAGCTGCACAAATTGGACGATCAATGGGAAAAGGAACCTTATGTGGTGCAATCGTCTAATTTCGACAACCAGAAGACCTGCCTCATTAGCAAGGACCAGGGAAGAACAACGGCTACTGTCTCCCGGGACCATTTGAAGAAGTGTCCGGAACCCTTAAAAATTGCAGAAGAACCCCAGCCCCAACCTCCGGTGGTGGAAAAGAAGAAGAGGATGATCCGTACCATTCTAGGTGATTTCCCAGAAGACTGGCCCATGCAGAATGGAGCAGTGATAGTCCCTGTGTTAACATTCCCACAACCCGTGGAAGAAACAGACCATGAATGGCTCTTTGACATTGCACCCACTCCCGCACCTAGAATAGCACCCATCCCCTTACCACGCACACGTAGAATCCTATCAGCCACACCTGCCACTGAGGGCGAGGAACCTGTAGGAGTTACTGCTACCTCACAGGGGGAGGAAGAGGGTCCAGCATTGAGAAGGTTAACCAGGGTTAATTTTGGTCAACCCCCACTGAGGTATAGGGAAGAGTGCTAGTGGAGCCCGGCCATTTAAAATGAGAAAAGTTAGAAAGCAAATCTGTGTTTTCTTTTATTGTTTTCAATAGTTTATTATTTTTCTTGTATGTTAGGGCATAGTAATATTTATTGAAAAGAAAAGAAAAAAATACTGAATAATTACACTGGGTTTTAATCAACAGAGAATTTTACCTGATTGAGAAAAATGTTTGCACAAAGTGCAAGGACTTCGCTTATTAGTGTATATTAGTAGTAAAAATGGACCATGGCCACAGGACTGGTGGTGGCCAACACAGACTTGTGTTTCTGTATACAGTTGCACCTCCGGTGCCTACCAGAGTCGTCTTTGCAACAACCAGGACCTTGACCTGGTCACGGACCCACAAGTAGGAATGCAGAGGGTCAGGTTGTTTCGGTGGCGGGTTGATAGAATCCGGGACATTGGGCCTGGACTGTCGCAGGAAGAGGCTTCAACAGAGCAGGTTGAGCCTCCGCTACTAACATAACCGGTAGTGTTCCATTGTTGACATGATGAACTCTAAAGTTTGTAACGTTTAAGAAATGTACCTCCCTAATGTGGGATGAATATCTTGCAAATAAAAATGTTCCTTTTTTCTTACAGTTATACAAAATAAACCTCTGATGTCCTGTAGCTCGAGGATGAGCTACGTTTAACCAAGGGGGAATGTGACACCCCTAGCCTATCAGGTCGTCACAGAGTACTGCACAAGCTGCCCTTCCGTGCAGTATTCCACCTCTCTCTTGGTTATGGGTCCCTAACTAATGATGTTGCCTCCATCAGCTAATCAAATCCTAGATACACCCTGCACCACACCCACCAGACACACCAGTGAACGGCTTGAGTGGAATAGAGTCACCCACCTGGGTGGTTAGGGAGGGGAGGTGAGGAGTGTGTAGTCAGTTGAGTAAAGAGTAGTGAAGTGGAGTAAGGAAGTGAGAGGTGAAAGTGAGAGGAGGTCGGGAGCGGGGCTCCTGGAGAACTGTCTAGGTTGCAGACGGTGGTCTGGGCTAGAGGAGTCGGACCCCCGGTCGCAGGGGATCGAGGCTAAGTGCCTTGAACTGTCGAGGAGGACAGCTGGCAGCCTAGCACCATCATCGGTCCGGGACCGAAGGCACGACTGGGTAAACGGACCCTAGGTCGGGGAGTAGCTTCAGGCAACCCGATAATTTACCTGTGGAGAATTGAGCCTTCACAATTCGCTCCCAACTGCTCCAGAATTGGGGCATTAGCACAACGAGGGGGATAGGACTTTCCAAACTACAACGGTCCAGAAAATTCCAAGCGTGAGCCCTGAAAGCAAGCTCCCATACTTAGCCAAAGTAGGGAGCGGGACCCGGCTAGTTTCACGCTACCGGGCCAGCAAGCAGAAGTCTAACTAAGTGCCAGGAGGCATGTCACGGATCACCAGGCAGCACCATTTGGGGACGGGACCCGGACGAGCTCCCCTTAGCGGCAGCGGTGTCCAGAGACTTGGTTTATCGGTTGTCAGTGTCTGCTTAATGGACTGAGTGAGTACAATAGTGACCCCTACACCCCACGGTCCCCCAATCACCGAGCCCCGGGGCATCTCCCCTACCCGTGGAGTTTTACAACATCTTGCTGCCCCACTTCATTACCTCGGGAGCTCACAGCGGCAGCAGCGGTTCTCCTAATTACCGTACACCACGGGTGGCGTCACAAACTATATCTAAATCCCCTGTAAATACCCCCTTCATTTGAGTAGCCGCACGACCATCGGGTCCGGTGACCCTCGAGCCACAGCAAACCCGGATTCGAGCAGCTCGGCTGCTGCCAGGGGGCGGCACATATTCATCCCGGGTAAGAAGGAGGTCATTGCCGGTTATCTACCACAATTCACCAAAACATACAGTTAGTTGCCCTCTCACTCGGACTGGGCTAGTATAGAGACATTGGGGGGTGGCCATCACTAATGTAGTGGACCCTCTGCTCCCACTAGTTCAGGAACCCAGGGGGGAGCTTGACACAGGGAAGCAAGGCAACACACACACACAGACACACACTAAGGAGTGGTTAGACGCTGACACCGGATGGTGACAGACACGGAACCAGTGAGGCGTAGGAGAATACGGTCGCGGAAGTGATAGCTGCGCCATCGCTCCCTTAGGACTGAGCGCACAGACCAGGGTGCGGAGCCCTAGGATGGTGGGCACTTCACGTCCCGCCAGCAGTATCTGCCGGGCAGAGGATTCCAAGTCTTCTGGCCCACACAAAGTGCCCAGGGCACAGCAGCATATAGAGCCAGGAATCGTGACCAAAAGGACAGCACCAACTACGGACTCGCGCTGCTTTATGGGACAGGAATGGGTCCATTCAAGGACTTGGGTCCCAGGGTAGATTCAAGTCGCAGGGATTCACACAAGACAGCGCAGGGAGGAAGGACTCACAGAGAAACCCACCGGTTCTGACCTCCGAACTATCCGGGATCGGCTGGAACTCTTAACTGCAGAAACAGGCAGTCCAAGGGCAGCGACATATCAGTGAGTAAAGAACTTTGATTGCAACCCCTATGTCGCTCCCTTTCTTCATCGCCTCCAACCCTGCGCTCCTTTAACAGAGTGGACTACTACTTCCAACCTCCCTGTGGGCCCGAGCTCTACCTGTGGAGAGCTGTACTAACTTGGCTGCACTACCACTGGCTCTCAGAGGAAACCTCTTGCAACTTCCATTATAGCCGCGCACCATAGGTGTCATCACAATTAATTACTACCCCCATCATTATCCCCCGCATTTATTGACACCGCTGGGGTCACAGAACCGGGCGTGGCCGCTGTGACATCCCATCCCCTGCACATGCCCGGTGACGAGTAACCCCTGGGACCCTGTGGGCACGTCAAGTGCAAACTACAACCCAATGTGTACATTTAAAGGCTAACTGCCATTTCCAGTTTCACACGGAAATAAAAAAAGATTTAATATATTGTACGAAAAAACATGATTCTTTTGAAGGGAAGCTTACCGTGACACTATATTGACTAGTACAATGGAATATCTAAAGGTCATGTGCACACAACGTATTTCAGGTGAGTGAACCTGATACGTTTTTCAAGAGGAAAGCTTTTTCCAGGGGTCACAGGTCACTACACAACATCATACACCCCTTCCCTGAACAGGTCACACCAGTCAAACATTAAATCCTTGTTGCCACCCTCCAGAGTTGATGTCCACACCAGGTGGGGCGGAGCCAGGCGGTTGGCCCCGCCCACCAAGGAGTTCACAGCCTAGTGGTGGGAAAAACATAGTCAGTTAGTCCAGTGGTGGTCAAGAGTCCAGTCCTGGGCAGGAGTGAGGAGTAAGAACTGTGTGTGTCTGGGTCAGAGCCCAGGCACTTCCAGCAAGGTCGGCAGACGGTGGTGGCCATCTGCAGGAGCTGGCGAAGGTCAGCGGAACCGTAGGACCGGGGTCGGGCGGTGGCCCACCGGTACCGAACCGGGGAGCCGATTGGAGCCAAGCACCAAGTAGGGTACTCAGACCCCGACTAGGCTTAAAGCCAACCTCTAGTCAAATTCTTTGATTGCGGTCTGGACCTCAGGGGTTCATTCCCAACCAAGTCCCGATTGAAGGCAACAGCCCAACCATTTTGGATAAGCGCCACCGCCAAGGGCCAGAGATCCAAAGGGCCAGCGTATGCGGGCAAAGGGGCTCCTCCGGCACATATACGTCAGGGAGCGGACTACCGGTGCCCAGGCATTGGAGTCAACATACAAACACAGGTGCAGGGAAATGACAGCCACCATCAACCCATCCAGGGAAACGCTGCAGCCAACTGCGGGCCCTGTCCATCCAGCCATTTGGTTTACCAGAGACTCTGTCCATCTGTGTCTGAGTGAGTACACCAGTGCCATCCGGCACCACTCCGCGCTGCACCGTGACCCTGCACCCTGCGAGCCCCCATCCTACGGGAGTCCAGACAGCCACCGGGCCCCGGGACCAACAGCCCCTACCCACGGAGGGGTCAACACCTAGCTGCTCCCCGCCATCGCTCCCGGGAACCCCGTCACCAGCAGCGGTGGTGCCCACCATCACCACAACCCGTGGGTGGCGTCACAAACACTATCCATCCCAAATCCCCTTTTCACTCGTGGGCGAGGAGCGCTGCTCGAGCTCCAGGTCCAGCCCCGCTCGAGCCACCGAGGAGAAGGCACCGGATCCGGGCGCGATCTCCCCGAGCAGCCCCCGCGACGGGGAAGCTGGCCCCTGCCCTTGACACTAGCATTTTCCATGGTTTTTGGGGCCACTTTTTACTGGCATTTTCCAAGCGTTTTACTTTTTTACACTACACTCAAGAATGAAGAAACCGCTAGTTGTTTTTAATGCAAGAACGCTGGCAAAACACTAAAAACACCTCTAAAGTATACAATGCAAAACACCTGAAGAATGGTTCACTCACTTCCTTTAACCGCTTGCCATATTTGGAAACCTGAAATGGTTTACAGACACTCCAAATACTGAACCTATGAACATCAGGTCGTTTTTATATGGAAATGCATATTTGTATTCTCTTGAATGCTGTTTGTGCTCTTTCAGGCAGTTTCTGGAGCTTAATCTGTCTAGAAATTATGTTTTGTGCACATACCCTAACAGTATGTGCCCCCTAACTTTTTGAGAAGTCTGTCGGAGCCAGAAATTCATCCTGTATAAGTCTATTGTGACGCCCCAGGGCTGTGGGGTACTCTATTCCGGGCGTGTGTAATACTCAGGGGAGTCGTGGTCGCGGCCAATGCCTAGTTCCGTGACCCTGGGGGTTGGTCCGAATAAAAAGGGGTTAAAATAAAAGAAAAGGGAGAAATAAAAATAAAGAGTTTTTCGACTATGCCACTTGCAGAGTGCAGCCAGGTTATTGGAGCCGCCACTGCAGGGGCTGATGGAGTAATGCAGCTTAGGTGTTTTAGGCCCTCCGCAAGCAGGGCTAGGCCCCAGCAGTGGATGATGGAGGTTATGGTAGTGAACAGTCAGTGAATATATACAAAGGCGATAAGGAAACAGTCCAAACCCGTATTACTCCGTGTCTCAGAGCTTCAAGGGCTATTTACTCCAATCCAGCAGCACCCCGCTTTTGGCTGGCACCCACCGAGAATGTAATAACGCCAGATTTAGGAAGCTGGCTGAGGTCTGCAACATCTGTAGCCAGGTGACTGGATTGTCCCAACCTGGGTTTCCTCCTTAAGTAGTCTCTGGTATGATGTTGTAACCCTGGCAGCCGGAGTCGAAATCCCTACAGTGTGGTATGGTCTCCAATCGGAACTGGAGTCCCTAGGTTGAAGTCATGTAGCCAAGTGATCCTCTAGTCAGAGCCAAAGTCCCTAGACTGAGTCCACAAGGTATCCTGGTTATGATCCCCTAGCCAGCTCCTAAGAGCTTAGACTGGATCCATCAGCATCCATCAACAACCGGTGACTTAAAGAAGTCCCTTTTTATAGCCATAGCCTTCCCTTCGGATATACTGTGCCCTTATCGGATTGGTTGTACAAGGTTGCTTCTCTTATTGGATGGATTTCAAGCTGCATGGAAAATGTTCATTTAAATGATGTGGATAGAAAGACTGAGGATATCTACATGTGGTCTGGAATGCACAGACTAGACAATGGCCACTGAGGTAATTTACATTAGATTAGCAATACACAACTACATTACAATGATTGCTTGGAAGGGTCTGGAGAAACAATAGTTTAGCAAACATGAGTTAACACACAGAAGAACAATACGTCTGGCTAATGTAAGAAATTTAACCCACGACACACATTGAAAAAGTCTGTGTCGTCACACTGGTGTGTTGACTGGCACGGATATTCCGGGGTTTGGGTTTCCACTTACATTTTGTGGCACCTGGTACCGCAGGGGTTATTCAATAACAATTTGTTTTTCATAGAGAAGATGAGATGACCTGACAATTATTCAGGTGGTTTTCATTATGAAAACGCTTCATACTTGACAATAGAAGTCAATAGCAAGGCTAGAAAAATGTCAGAAAGTCACCTTGTTTTATTCACTGCTTAATGTTTTGTTTTTTAAAAAATCTGAAATACTAAGGCTATATGCGCACTCTGCAGTTTTTGTTGTGCGTTTGTCACGTTTTTGGTGCAGTTTTGTTATCAGAAAGTTCTGACTGTTGACTTCCCAGCAAAGTCTATGAGAATTCATATTTGCTGTGCTCACGTTGGAGTTTTTGTCTGCAGTTTATTTGTCACAAGCTTCTGACAAAAACACTGTAGCATGTGCTATCCTCTTGCATTTTTTTGGCTTGCTTCTACTGAAAAAACGCATCAAAAACGCATCGTCAAAAATGCACCATCATTACAAGCGTTTTTTGTTACATTGACAGGCTGTCTGGGACAAAGTGCAGTTTGAGTACAGTTTTTGTGACAACAAAACTGCAGCGTGCGCATATAGCCTAACCCACGAAAAACCACAACATTTAAAAATTTAACAAAACACTTGGGCTCCTAAGTTCTTACAGTAAGGGTATGTGCCCACGATCATGACTCACTGTGTCCTGGATACAGCGGGTCCTGACCTGCGGGGCCGCGAGTCTCCTCCGCAGGAGACCGCAGCTGCTCATACCCACGATCAGGGTTCAGTGCGCTGCTTGTGTTCTCCCTACAGAGGATGCGTGCAAATCCGCAGCAAACAATTGACATGCTGCGATCTGGAAAGCCGCACCGCAGGCCAGTGTTTGCGGTGGAAAAAACAAGCACAGTAGGCACGGGATTTCTAGAAATCCCATCCACTGTGCTTGCACTGTACAACACAGCGTTTTGGAAGCAGCTGAAGCATGCTGCGTCCAAAACGCTGCTAACACTGATCATGGGCACGCACCCTAAGGCTATATGAGCGAACTGCATTTTTTTGTCACAACAAAACTGCACCTTGTCCCAGAAATGTAAAAAAAAAACATTCTTGTAATGATGCTGCATTTTTTGCACATTTTTGATGCATTTTTTTCAGTAGACGCAAGCCAAAAACGTAAGTGGATAGAACATGCTGCAGTTTTTGTGCCAGAAGTTTGTGATAAATAAACTGCAGACAAAAAAACTGCAGTATGCGTACAGCAAGTCTGAATTCTCATATACTTTGCTGGGAAATCGACAAAACTGCACCAAAAAACATGGCAAAAACCGCGCACACTGCAGTTTTTTCTGCACACAAACAGCAACCAAAACTGCACCTTGTCAGAAAGCCTGGAAATGTAAAAAAAAAAAAATGCTTGTAATGATGGTGCATTTTTGTTGCTTTTTTGATGTTTTTTGTTGCTTTTTTGTCGCTTTTTTGTCAATTCTGACCTCATGTGTTTGTCAGTATAGAAAGTGTGGTAAAACTTCGACAAAAAAAGTAAGAAGAATGAACGCGTTGCATTTTTTTTTGTCAGAGGCTTGTGACAAATAAATGGCAGACAAAAAAAATGCAGCATGTGTACAGTCATGGCCAAAAGTTTTGAGAATGACACCAAAATTATATTTTCACATGATCTGTTGCCCTCTGGTTTTTAATTGTGTTTGTCTGATGTTTACATCACATACAGAAATATAATTGCAATCATATTATGAGTACCAAAAGGTTATATTGACAGTTAGAATGAGTTAATGCAGCAAGTCAATATTTGCAGTGTTGACCCTTCTTCTTCAGGACCTCTTCAATTCTCCCTGGCATGCTCTCAATCAACTTCTAGACCAAATCCTGACTGATAGCTGTCCATTCTTGCATAAGCAATGCTTGCATTTTGCCAGAATTTGTTGGTTTTTGTTTGTCCGCCCGTCTCTTGATGATTGCCCACAAGTTCTCAATGGGATTAAGATCTGGGGAGTTTCCAGGCCATGGACCCAAAATCTCTATGTTTTATTCCAAGAGCCATTTAGTGATCACCTTTGCTTTATGGCAAGGTGCTCCATCATGCTGGAAAAGGCATTGTTGGGTGCCAAACTGCTCTTGGACAGTTGGGAGAAGTTGCTCTTGGAGGACATTCTGGTACCATTCTTTATTCATGGCTGTGTTTTTAGGCAAGACTGTGAGTGAGCCGATTCCCTTGGCTGAGAAGCAACCCCACACATGAATCGTTTCAGGATGCTTAACAGTTGGCATGAGACAAGACTGGTCGTAGCGCTCACCTCTTCTTCTCCTAATAAGCTGTTTTCCAGATGTCCCAAACAATCGAAAAGGGGATTCATCTGAGAAAATGACTTTACCCCAGTCCTCAGCAGTCCACTCCCTGTACCTTATGCAGAATATCATACGGTCCCTGATGTTTTTTCTGGAGAGAAGTGGCTTCTTTGCTGCCCTCCTTGAAACCAGGCCTTGCTCAAGCAGTCTCCGCCTCACAATGCTTGCATAAGCACTCACATCAGCCTACTGCCATTGCTGAGCTAGCTCGGCACTGCTGGTAGTCCGATCCCGCAGCTGAAACAGTTTTAAGATACGGTCCTGGCGTTTGCTGGTCCTTTTTGGGCGCCCTGGAGCCTTTTGGCAACAATTGAAGCTCTCTCCTTGAAGTTCTTGATGATGCGATAGATTGTTGACTAAGGTGCAATCTTTGTAGCTGCGATGCTCTTCCCTGTTAGGCCATTTTTGTGCAGAGCAATGATGGCTGCACGTGTTTCTTTAGAGTTAACCATGGTTAACTGAAGAGAAACAATGATACCAAGCACCAGCCTCCTTTTAAAGTGTCCAGTGGTGTCATTCTTACTTAATCATGACTGATTGATCGCCAGCCCTGTCCTCATCAACACCCACACCTGTGTTAATGGAACAATAACTAAAACAATGTTAGCTGCTCCTTTTAAGGCAGGAATGCAATGATGTTGAAATGTGTTTTGGGGGTTGAAGTTCATTTTCTTAGCCAATATTGACTTTGCAAGTAATTGCTGTTAAGCTGATCACTCTTTATGACATTCTGGAGTATATGCAAATTGCCATTAGAAAAACTTAAGCAGTAGACTTTGTAAAAATTAATATTTGTAGCATTCTCAAAACTTTTGGCCATGACTGTACAGTAAATTTGATTTCTCATAGACTTTGCTGGGAAGTCAAAAGTCAGAACTTTCTGTTAACAAAACGCCCATGGTTATGGGGTACTCGGTCCCGGGCAGTGAATATCTGGGGAATGTCACTTTGGTGGTAATTGCCCAGTTTTGTGCCCTGGGCCCTTTTTGTAAGTGGATTATTTACAGGGGATTATTTACAGGGGATTAGAATAGTGTTCACATGTGACGCCACTTGCGGTGTTGCCGCTATGTAGATGGAGCCGCCGCTGCAAAATGTCCACTACTGGGATGTGTGTTAATGGCAGCCTGGATGTTAGACCCTCCGCAACCAGGGCTGGGCCTCAGAGGGTAGGTGTAATGATGGGTGCCGGAAGAAGGTAGTCCACACAAGGGGTTCAGTGCAACAGGTTCTTTACTTACTTTCTGGTGGAAACTGTTCGGCTCTTTTCACCTTCAGGTCCCCTTTGTTCCAGTTCCAGTGTAGTAATCTGGTACCTTCTTCCCCTGCACCTATCTCTGGTTAGTGGTTCACCGTGGCGTAGAGCAACCGGGGATCCCCGTCCGGTGGATTTTCCACTGCTGTCCGTATAACGGTAGCGTGAACCCTGTGGGGCTGGAGTCTCTGGTCCTGTCCCCGGCTCTCTCTTTGCTACTGAGTCTCTGATTTTTAGGGTCATCGAGGTCCTTGATGGTCGCCTCGCTGTGCAGGTGTTATCAGGCCTGCCTGAAGCTTTATGCCTAACCTAGGGTCCTGTACCCTGTTGGTGCGTAGTTCCGGGAGTACTCCACCGTACTCCACCTGCAACTACCCTCCGGGCACAGGTTACTGTCAACTCCTAGTCAGTGCATCTCCTCACGTCCACCTTCACTCTCTGACACTCTACTCTGTACTGACTACTGTCCACCGTCTGCCCCTCCCACCTGGTCAACTAGTGGACTGGATTGGCTCCACCTCTAGGCGGCCATCCATTGGTCCGACCCTAGCTTTGCACCATTCTATGGGGGATTGTTGGGGAACTGGGATTACCTGGAATGTTTGTGTGTTACCGGCACTGGTCTTCCGGGACCCTAGGGGTTAGGCCCTGCATCCTGGTGGGGATGCAGAACCTTGTACTTCCCTGATGGCTTCAGGGGCGCTACATGCGCATATAGCGTAAGTATTTGATGCACTTCGTTCAGCTGCGTATTTTTGTGAATGCAGCATACTACAGTTCCAAGGCATTTATAGAAATATTTTTTTTACACCAAAGTAGAGTGTCCCATGGTGCGATTTAGAAATCTGACATATGTCAGTCTCTCTTCTGGTAAGTATGTGTTTAATTTGAAGACTTTCCCCATGAAACTTAAGACCAACTGCACATGTTAAGTGTTTGGTGAATTTTTTACCTCTGTATTTGTAAACCCCAAACCAGGATTGGAATTATTAGAGAAAAAGTATAATAGACACACATCACCACTTCTGTATTTTTTTACCAGCTCCAGGTTTTGACTTATAAATACCAAGGTAAAAACTCATAGAATACTCAATGTGTGCATGTAGTTTAATGGGTTGCAGACAATATGTGTTTTAAGTACATTTCGGTAGATAAAACACAGTAAAAACTCATGTAATCCGCAACTTACTTTATAAATAGTGATGGGTGGACCCAGACTGTAAAAGTCCGGATCTGCGTGGGTTACCTAGTACCAGTGCACCAATCCTGGGCCCCAAGTTCTCAGGGAACTCTGAGTAATTATCACGATTCAGCCACCTGGGTAATTTAAAAAAAAAAGCAAGTGTTTTATTCCTACCGTTTCCCGCACGGCTGAAACACTACTTTTGGGGCCTCATGAACATGCACTGCTTTCCCCGCCCACCTGCAGTCCCAGCATGTGAATGGTTACAGTCAGATGGAGCCCCCATTCTGTGTGACAGCATCTCTGACTGCTTGTAATCGCAGATCCTGTCTGCGTGTCTATATTGGTGTAACAATAAAAAAATTGGCGTAGGCTCCCCCGATATTATGATATCCAGCGCAGATAAAGCATACGGCTACAGGCTGCAGCCCCCAGCTGTGTTCTTATCTTGGCTGTGTATCAAAATAAGAGAAACCCCATGCGGCTTTTTTAAAAATTACAGTGGAACCTTGCTTAATGAGAACAATCCATTCTGGGACTATGCTTGTTAACCAAGTTACTCGTTCAGCAGAGCAAGATTTCCCATAGGAAATCATTGCATTGCAGACAATTCGTTCCACAACTTGTTAAATGTTCCATCCTGGTCCCCTATTCTATCATTCCACACATGCACAAATGCACACAAACACGTACAAACACACACAAACTCACACAAACACACAAGCACGCACGCACACGCACATATTATATGCGCACCTTACCTTCCGTTCCATCGCCGGTCTCCTGGGACTTGCTGTTCTCTGGTACGGGGCTGGGCTGTGTATCGGGCTACCATAACGATGAGGGAGGAACGTCCGCAGCCAGAGCGCTGACGTCAAAGGCAGAGCCGCTTGCCTCTGATTGGCCAGCGCGCTGCCTTTGAGTAGCGGTGACAGGAAGCTCCTGCTTTGTCGCTATGGATGCCGATGCACAGCCTGGAGTGGAGCGGAGCGGCGAACTACAAGATCCAGGAGGCCGGCGATGAAACGGAAGGTACACATATTATATGCTCACCTTACCTTCCATTTCACCACCGGCCTCATGGTACTTGTAGTTCGCCGCGAGGACGTCGCAATGTACCCGGGAACTACAAGAACCATGAGGCCGCGGTGGAACGGAAGGTAAGGTGAGCATGTGACGCCCTGGACTAGTCAGGTTGTCCCAGGTAGTCCCATGCACACACACCCCCTCCCTAAAAAGGTGACAGCAGCCAAACTTCAAAACCCTTGTCACCATCCTCGAGGTTTGATGTCCACACCAGGGGGTGGACCAGGCGGTTGTCTCCGCCCACTGAGGAGTTCACAGGCCTGGAGGCGGGAAAAACAGAGCAGTTCCCCGTGGGGAGGAAAGAGAGTAGTTGGAGAGTAGCTTTGACAGTGGAGGAGAGAAGTCGAGTTCAAGGGCAGACCTGTGACCAGGCCTGCCAATAGTCTACTCAGGTGGCTGGGTTGAGCCCAGTCACCTCTGGCAAGGAGGCAGACGGTGGTGGCCGCCTGCAGGAGCTAGGATTACAGCCGGTGGAACCGTAGGGACCGGGGTCGGGCGGTGCCCCGCCGGTACCGAACCGGGGAACCGATTGGAAACCGGAGCACCAGGAGGGGTACTCAAACCCAGTACGAAGCCCAGAAACCACTGGACTAAGTCGAATCAACTGATTGAGGACTGGACTTTAGGACCTTTCCCACACAAGACCCGACTGAAGACAACAGCCCAACCTTTTAGGGTAAAGCCACTGCCAAGGCATAGAGACCCAAAGGGCCAGCGTCTGTGGGCATACAGGGGCTCTTCCGACACCCAGCAAGCCGGGGAGCGGACTACCGTTGCTTAGGCATAGGAGTCAGAACATTTAGATTAAGGAGGTGCAGGAGAAAGGCGGAAACCACCAACCTGTTAAGGGAGAAGCTGCAGCCGGCTGCGGGCCCCGTTCATCATCCCTTTTGGTTTACCAGAGACTCCAGTGTGTTGTGTCATATTGAGTACACCAGTGCCTTCGGGCTGTGCACCGCGCTGCACCGTACCGACACCCCAGCACGCACCCCGCCTCAGCGCCTCCTCGGGCTCCCGGGACCATCACTCCCCTACCCATGGAGGGGTCAACACCAAGCTGCGCAACACCATCCCCGGGAGGCCTAGTCAACGGCAGATGTGATGTCCATCTATTCACCACAACCCGTGGGTGGCGTCACGAACTTAGAAATCCCCTACAAACCATCGCGGCCCCGGCCATGGAACTCCCCACCGGAGTCCCCGCGTGTAGCGCCAACCGCCCCTTACGGAGCGACGTGACCCCCAGGTCCGTGAAGAGCTCAAGCCACCCACCGTATGAGCACGGATCCGAGCGGCTCGGCAGCTGGCTGAGCCCGCGGGGTGGTACACGTACCCTCTTTCTGGCGTCAGTGAACAGGATTGAACCCATCCACTTACCGGTGGGAGTGCGCCTTGAAGTTGTTGCTAGCGGCGTCCTGCTGAAAAATTGCAGAATCCGCCATCTTGCCACTATCCAGTGGTGCGAAGTTTCCCGCCCAAGCCGTCTTCTCCAAGTAGAAAGGGCACGAAAAGTGAAGCCCCGCCCCCTGAGAGCAGAGCGGTGCAGAAAGCAAGTGAAGTGCCCCGAAAAGACCAAGGGGGGTCGGGTGAAGATCCAGCCTCATGTGCCTGGACGGATAAAGGGCAGGGACTCCAGGACTCTGCCACCCGTTGTGTTCCTGGATCCCGAGAGTGCAACATGTCCACCCCATCTGGAGAGCCAGAGTTTCTCGAGCCCGCGCCCGAAACAGCGGTGTGGGTAGAAGCCCGGACGGCCATGATGTGCTGCCATCTCCAAGCCCAGATACGCTACCTTATAGAGCAATGGGCGGCCGAGATGGAGGGGATAGCCGCCGCTGTGCAGGCATGTGAAGTGGCGGCAGTGTTGGAGGAAAGGGTACGCGACCCATTCCCCTATGTCCAAGAGGGACCGGCTGCTGTGGCTGAGGGACCCGGTCTGCTCCTGCCCTCCATACTGCCTCCCCCACCGCCCGGAATGGTCGCCGCTGCCTCTCCGCCCGGATCTCCACTCCAGTCACCGGTGGCGGAGCCCATCCCAGACGCCCAGGAGGAGCCGCCTGTGGCCGCAGCACGCGGACGGCTGTATGCTCGGCCTGCACCAACCCCGTTACCCTGGAAGGTGCCTGTCCCGGACGTGATCCCGCCAGTCCTGGAGAAAGCGACGCCCCAAGAGACCCCGGCAGTCTGCCCAGCCAGGAGGGAGGCTATCGCACCCCGGAGACTCGCCCAGCAAGGAAAGCTAGCCGCTTCCCGACCCCAGGCCTCGGCGGAGGCAGCGCAGGGTTGTTGCTGCAAGGCAGCGCCCCAGGCCGCGACACAGCGGGGTTGCCCAGAGAAGGTGCTGGTTGTGGCCGGCACAGGGGAGCTCCGGCTGGGCCCAACCCGTGCGCAAGAAGGGCAACTGAACGCCCCGTATTGGGAGCGGCGGCCCAACCAGTTGGGCCGAGAGATCGAGGCCTATGAGAGGCGAAAGGCAGAGGTCCTGGCCCGCACAATCCGGGAGAAGGAGAATCTAAAGAATGGTAACTTTCAGGTGCGGGGCCCGACCTTCCAGGGCCAGGTCCGCCGGTTTGACCCCCGGCGTGTATGTGGGTTCATCTTCGAACCGGGCCTGGAGGCCGAAGTTTTTGTTTCCCGACGGGATGTCAACTCCCACCTCCCGTTATGTCATCCAGATCGGCATCTGGTTCCTGGAGATCTCGTGACCTACACTCGGCATTGCGGGGAGAGGGGCTGGTTTGCCCTCGGTGTTAAAAGGAAGGAGCGTTCCCAGTCCCCTCCCCCACCGTACAGCCCTGAGGTTGCCGTCGAAGAGGAGTATGATGAAGATGTGGAATAAAGGCAGCGGAACCCGGCTGCCAAAGTTGAACAGTCCCCGTTGGGACTATACTGCCCGTCCCCGTTGGGACTTTGTTTTTGCCCCGTTTACCTAAAGACACGGCTGAGAACTAGCAGGCCACCCAAAAACGTGTGTGTTTGTGTGTGTTTGTGTGTACATGTGTGTGTTTGTGTGGACTGCAAGTGCGGGTTAGATCACGGTGGATGTACGGAACCGAAAGTGTGTGTAGTGAGGATTTTGCTCGTCCAGCAAAGCTTTCTCGTCAACCGGGTTACAAATTTACAGAAAGCTTTGCTTGTTAAGCGAAATTCTCGTTAAGTGGGTTACTCGTTAAGCGAGGTTCCACTGTATTTAAATAAATCATTTTAAAAACTGACTTATGGCCCCCCCCATTTTGATACCCAGCCATGATAATCTAAAAATAGAAGAATTCTTGCATCAATTAGATGTGACAATCCTCGCACTTTAAGCCTGCTTTACATGTTACGATTTTGCATACGATATCGTAAGCGATCGTAACCGCCCCCATCCTATGTGCGGCACGTTCAATTCTGTCGAATGTGCCGCACAAACGATTAAACACCGTCACACGTACTTACCTATCCATACGACCTCGATGTGGGCGGCGAACGTCCACTTCCTGGAGCGGGAGGAACGTTCGGCGTCACATCGACATCACGCGGCAGCCAGCCAATAGAAGCGGAGGGGCGAAGATGAGCGGGACGTAAACATCCCGCCCACCTCCTTCCTTCCGCATTGCTGGCCGGGAGCCGCAGGACGCAGGTAAGATCTGTTCATCATTCCTGGGGTGTCACACACTGCGATGTGTGCTACCCCGGGTACGATGAACAACCTGACATTCAATTCATGAGGAATGAACGACGTGCGTGCGATGAACGTTTTACCGTTCATTCGCAATCGCACGTAGCTGTTACACACTACAATGTACCTTACGATGCCGGATGTGCGTCACAACGTGACCCCGCCGACACATCGTAAGATATATTGTAGTGTGTAAAGCGGGCTTTACTCGGCTCATCCCGATTGCACTGGTGTAGTGGCAAATGGGGTAATAAGGGGTTATTCACAGCTTACAAATAGCAGAGGGAGCATGCAGCCTGTAGCTGTATGCTAAATAGTGGGTACGGAAAGTATTCAGACCATTTTTAAATTTTTCTACGGGTCCACCAATTGGTGGACCCGTAGAAGTCTGACTCACAGACGAAACGGCCGTCGTCCTTTGGAGGGACTCGCATCCAAGCCACCTCCCGCAATTTTATCTGCACCGATGAAAAGAACGTTTGAATAAAAAAGAATTTGTTTGGCATAGCAGCTGTTTGCGGTCGATTATTCATCTCCCGTTTGTTGGAGCTCGTCTGGGTCCCATCCCCAATAGTGTTGCCTGGTGATCCGTGACCTGCCTCCTGGCACTTAGTTTGACTTTAACTTGATGGCCCGGTAGTATGGAACTAGCCGGGCCCTGCTCCCTACTATGGCTAAGTATGGGAGCTTGCTCTCAGGGCTCACGCTTGGGATTTTTGGACCATTTTGAATTGGAAAGTCCTATCCCCCTCATTGCGCTAATGCCCCGATTCTGGAGAGGGTGGGAACAGATCATAAAGGCTTCGTTCTCCTCAGGTGAATTGTCGGGTTCCTTGAAGCTACTCCCCGACCTAGGGTCCGTTTACCCCATCGTGCCTACGGTCCCGGACCAGTGATGGTGCAAGGCTGCTGGCTGTCTTCCTCGACAGGTCCAAGTACTTTGCCACGATCCCCTGCGAATGGTATGGTGGGTGTGGTGCAGGGTGCATCTAGGATTTGATTTGCTGTTGGAGGCAATACCATTTTGATAGGGACCCAGAACCAAGAGGGAGGCAGAATATTGCACGGAAGGGCAGCTTGTGTAGTACCCTGTGACGACCTGATAGTCCAGGGGTGTCACATTCCCCCTTGGTTAAACGTAGCTCGTCCTCGAGCTACAGGACATCCAGAGGTTTATTTTTGTAACTGAAAGGAAAAAGCGATAACATTTTATTTACAAGATTTTCATCCCACATTAGGGAGGCACATTTTTTAAACGCTACTTTAACATGCAGAGTTCATCCTTTTAACTATGGAACGCTACCGGTTATGTTAGTAGTGGAAGCTCAACCTACTCTGTTGCAGCCTCTTCATGCGACAGTCCAGTCCCAATGTCCCAGATCCCATCAACACGCCACCCTAACAATCTGACCCGCTGCATTCCTATCTGTGGGTCCGTGACCAGGTTAAGGTCCCTGGTGTTGCAAAGACGACTCTGGTCGGCACAGGAGGTGCAACTATGTACAATAACACAAGTCCCGTGGCCATGGTCCATGTTTACTACTAAAATATACAGTACATACCAAAAGTTTGGACACACCTTCTCATTCAAAGAGTTTTCTTTATTTTTATGACTCTAAAAATTGTAGATTCCCATTGAAGACATCAAAACTATGAATGAAAACATGTGGAATGAAATACTTAAAGTGTGAAACTACTGAAAATATGTCATATTCTAGGTTCTTCAAAGTAGCCACCTTTTGCTTTGATTACTGCTTTGCACACTCTTGGCATTATCTTGATGAGCTTCAAGAGGTAGTCACCCAAAATGGTTTTCCAACAGTCTTGAAGGAGTTCCCAGAGATGCTTAGCACTTGTTGGCCCTTTTGCCTTCACTCTGCGGTCCAGCTCACCCCAAACCATCTCGATTGGGTTCAGGTCTGGTGACTGTGGAGGCCAGGTCATCTGGCGTAGCACCCCATCACTCTCCTTCTTAGTCGAATAGCCCTTACAGAGCCTGGAGGTGTGTTTGGGGTCATTGTCCTGTTGAAAAATAAATGATGGTCCAACTAAACGCAAACCGGATGGAATAGCACGCCACTGCAAGATGCTGTGGTAGCCATGCTGGTTCTGTATGCCTTCAATTTTGAATAAATCCCCAACAGTGTCACCAGCAAAGCAACCCACACCGTCACACCTCCTCCTCCATGCTTCACGGTGGTAACCAGGCATGTAAAGTCCATGCGTTCACCTTTTC
This sequence comes from Anomaloglossus baeobatrachus, assembly GCF_048569485.1. Classification (NCBI taxonomy): domain Eukaryota; kingdom Metazoa; phylum Chordata; class Amphibia; order Anura; family Aromobatidae; genus Anomaloglossus; species Anomaloglossus baeobatrachus. Next base: position 562,655,693 of record NC_134356.1, read on the forward strand.
TACAAAGACAGGGTGGTTGGATGCAAAGATCTCAAATTTGGACTCATCAGACCAAAGCACAGATTTCCACTGGTCTAATGTTCATTCCTTGTGTTCTTTAGCCCAAACAAGTCTCTTCTGCTTGTTGCCTGTCCTTGGCAGTGGTTTCCTAGAAGCTATTTTACCATGAAGGCCTGCTGCACAAAGTCTCCTCTTAATAGTTGTTCTAGAGATGAGAAGGTGTGTCCAAACTTTTGGTCTGTACTGTATATATAAAATCGAAGTCCATGCACCTTGTGCAAACATTATATCAACTTTCCTCAATCTGGTAAAATTCTCTGTTGATTAAACCGGTATGATTATTCAGCATTTTTCCATAAACACTACTATTTACTATGATGCAAGAAAAATAACAAACTATGAAAAATAATAAAGGAAAACATAGATTTTTTTTTTTAACATTCTAACTTTAAATGACCAAGTCACGCTCACTTGGATGCCTATAATCGATGGCGGAGGCCGGCAGGACCTGCTCATTTACCATGGCAAGCCGCTTCACATCCAGGGCATACCAACCTCGCTCTCCCCAATGTCGCGTATAGGACACCACCTCTCCCGCTTCTAGGTTGCGGCCCGGGTGCTCTCTTGGAAGATGCTCCTCTATATCTCTTCAGGAGACAAACAACTCCTCCTGTAGGCCCGCTTCCATCAGAAATCCCCATCCTCTATTGGGGTCAAAACGCCTCACATGGCCTTTGCACCGCGGCCCTTGACGCGGAAGGTGGCCTTCCTCCAGTACTCCTTTTCCCTCTGAGCACGGGCAGCAATCTCCCGTTGTCGCTGATCCTGGGTTGTCATCTCTTGATAAAGCTTTTGCTGGTGTCGTTCCCAGTAGGGCGCGTCAGCGTCCGGCCTCGCCTCCCTTTCTGACATGGGTTGTAGCTGTACTCTTGCGGCTCCAACAGCCGCTGGGGTGCCGTGCGGTGGCGGAACTGGTAGCTCCTCAGGCTCCGCCTTTGCCACTTCATGAAGAATAACTAACTGACTGCTCCGCAGCCGGGGATACAGAGTCCGGGTGCTCCATCTCTAGGTACGGGCCCGGTGATGCGGCCGGGTCTGGTCGGGCCGGTGTCTGGGTGACCGCTGTCGTGACCTGATTGGGTGACGGGGCTGGGAGCTCCGCAGCTGGTTCCTCATAGATCAGGACTGAAGGTTCCGCTGCCGGGGTTAGAATGGGCAGCTCGGCGTCCGCCGAGGACAGGGATGGCCGTGTTAAAGTACTTGCCATGAGCAGGGGCGGACCGGATCCCACAGCCGCATCGGCCAGATTAGTGAAATCAACTGGGACTGGGTATCCGCTTACCCGCTGCTCACGTGGGATTTTGATCACTGCCAGGCTCCTCATCTCTTCCCTCCAGTGGTCTAGTATGAAGAGGAATTGCGTTTGCATCCTCCTGCAGAGCTGCTCCGTTTCTTGTTCGATCCAGATTCTGGTCCTGCGAGCAGTACGCTCCGGTGACCAGGCTCGCGCAGCCGCCATCTTTCCTCTCCGGGGTCCAGGAACGTTATAGCAGAGTCCTGGCGTCCCTGCTTCTCTTCCGCTGCTACATGCCGTCACGCCCCCTCGGTTTTTGCCCACCACTCACTGCTGTGCTGTGGCCCTCTGGGAACTTCCGGTTCCAGGCTGACTCTCAGGACGAAGGGCAGGGCTTTGGCTTCGCGCGCTTTTGGTCGAGAAGATGGCGTTTTGGCTCCAGAAGATGGCGGAAGTGGTGGGAAACGGGATTCTTGACTCGCAGTTTGGATTTTCAAGGCGCACGTCACCCAGATAAGTGGGTCCTGCTCGTATCCTGTTCGTAACGCAAGGAATTTGAGGTGTGCCGCCCCCGTGGAAGCAGCCGGGCTGCTCGGATCCGGGTTTGCGGTGGCTCGAGGGTCCCCGGACCCGGGGGTCGTGCGGCCACTCAATTGAAAGGGGGTATTTACAGGGGAGTTGATGTATAGTTCGTGACGCCACCCGTGGTGTACGATAATTTGGGGAGTACCGCCGCTGCCGTTGGGATTACCAGGGGTGATGGAGTGGGGCAGCAAGGTGTTGTAGCCCTCTACGGGTAGGGGGATGTCCTGGGACTCAATATGGGGGGCCGTGGGGTGCAGGGGTCACTCTCGTACTCTCTGAGTTCATAAGCAGACACTGACAACCGGGTAAACCAAGTCTCAGGGTACCGCTGCTTCTGAGGGGATCTAGACCCCAATAGTGTTGCCTGGTAATCCGTGACCTGCCTCCTGGCACTTTGTTTCACTTCAACTTGATGGCCCGGTAGTATGGAACTATCCGGGCCCCGCTCCCTACTATGGCTAAGTATGTGAGCTTGCTCTCAGGGCTCATGCTTGGGATTTACTGGACCGTTTTGGATTGGAAAGTCCTATCCCCCTCGTTGCGCTAATGCCGCGATTCTGGAGCGGGTGGGAACAGATCATAAAGGCTCTGTTCTCCTCAGGTGAATTGTCGGGTTGCCTGAAGCTACTCCCCAACCTTGGGTCCATGTACCCAGCCGTGCCTTTTGTCCCGGATCGGTGATACTGCAAGGCTGCCGGCTGTCCTCCTCGACAGATCCAAGCACCTTGCCACGATCCCCTGCGACTGGGGCTCCAACTCCTCTAGGCCCAGACCACCGTCTGCAACCTAGACAGTTCCTTCAGGAGTCACCGCTCCCTACTTCCTCTGAGCTCCTCACAGCTCGAGGGCTACTTCCCAACCACTCTCCTTCAGCTCTCTGACCGACTCACTACACTCCTCACTTCCCCTCCCTGACCCCCTAGGTGGGCGACTCTATTCCACTCAAGCCGTCCACTGGTGTGTCTGGTGGGTGTGGTGCAGAGTGTATTTAGGATTTGATTTGTTGTTGGAGGCAACACCATTTAGATAGGGACCCAGAAACAAGAGGGAGGTGGAATACTGCATGGAAGGACAGCTTGTGCAGTATTCTGTGACGACCTGACAGTCCAGGGGCATCACACGTGCTATGGGGTGTTTTTCAGCTGCAGGGACAGGAGGACTGGTTACAATTGAAGGAAAGATGAATGCGGCCAAGTACAGATATACTCTGGAAGAAAACCTCTTCCGGAGTGCTCTGGACCTCAGACTTGGCTAAAGGTTCTCCTTCCAACAAGACAATGACCCTAAGCACACAGCTAAAATAACAAAGGAGCGGCTTCAGAACAACTCTGTGACCATTCTTGACTAGCCAGCCAGAGCCTTGACCTAAACCCATTTGAGCATCTCTGGAGAGACCTGAAAATGGCTGTCCACCAACGATCACCATACAATCTGATGGAACTGGAGAGGATCTGCAAAGAAGAATAGCAGAGGATCCCCAAATCTAGGTGTGAAAAACTTGTTGCATCATTACCAAGAAGACTCATGGCTGTACTAGCACAAAACGGTGCTTGTACTCAATACTGAGCATAGGGTCTGAATACTTATAACCATGTGATTTCAGTTTTTCTTGTTTAATAAATTGGCATAAATTTCTACATTTCTGTTTTTTTCTGTCAAAATGGGGTGCAGAGTGTACATTAATGAGAAAAAATGAACTTTTTGAATTTGCCAAATAGCTGTAATGAAACAAAGAGTGAAAAAATTTAAAGGGGTCTGAATACTTTCTGTACCCACTGTATCTATGCTGGGTATCATAATATTGAATGACCTTACCAGGTTTTTGTGAGCCCCAGGCAAAAAAGTCTCAGTGGGCCCCATGCACATGCCCCTACAAAGATACGTACACATACAGGAATACATACATATACATATTTGAAGACAAATTCAAAAACATACTTATAAACACACATATATATATATATATATATATATATATATATATATATACACACACATACGCAAGTACATCTCAATAAATTAGAATATCATCAAAAAGGTCATTTATATCAGTAATTCAATACAAAATGAGACACGCATATATTATATAGGGTGATATACAGGGTCATAGGGTGATCTATTTCAAGTGTTTATTTCTGTTAATGTTGATGATTATGACTTACAGCCAATGAATATTCAAAAGTCATTATCTCAGGAAATGAGACTAATTACCACAAAACACCTTCAAAGGCTTCCAAAACATTTAAAAGGGTCCCTTAGTCTGGTTCGGTTGGCTACACCATCATGGGAAAGACTGCTGACTTGACAGATGTCCAGAAGGTAGTCATTGACACACTCCACAAGGAGGGTAAGCCACAAAAGGTCATTGGTAAAGAAGCTGGCTGTTCACAAAGTGCTGTATCCAAGCATATTAATGGAAAGTTGAGTGGAAGGAAGAAGTGTGGTAGAAAAAGGTGCACAAGCAACCAGGATATTGATAGAATTGTTAAAAAAAGCCATTCAAAAAATTGGGGGAGATTCTCAAGGAGTGGACTGCTGCTGGAGTCAGTGCTTCAAGGTCCACCACACAGACGTATCCAGGACATGGGATACAAGTGTCACATTCCTTGTGTCAAGCCACTCACGTCCAAAAAACAATACCAGAAGCGTCTCACCTGGGTCAAATAGAAAAAGAACTGGACTGTTGCTCAGTGGCTCAAGGAATTGTTTTCAGATGAAAGTAAATTTTGCATTTCATTTGGAAATCAAGGTCCCAGAGTCTGGAGGAAGAGTGGAGAGGCCACAATCCAAGCTGCTTGAGGTCTATTGCACAATCAGTGATGGTTTGGGGAGCCATATCATTTGCTGGTGTAGGTCCACTGTGTTTTATCAAGACCAAAGTCAGCGCAGCCGTCTACCAGGAAATTGTAGAGTACTTCATGCTTCCCTCTGCCAAGAAGCTTTTTGGAGATGGAAATTTCATTTTCCAGCAGGACTTGGCACCTGTCCACACTGCCAAAAGTACCAATACCTGGTTTAATAACCACAGTATCACTGCTTGATTGACCAGCAAACTTGCCTGACCTAACCGTCATAGAGAGTCTATTAGGAATATGAGAGACACCAGACCCAACAATGGAGATGAGCTGAAGGCTGCTATCAAAACAACCTGGGCTACCATAACACCTCAGCCACAGGCTGATCACCTCTAAGCCATGCCGCATTGATGCTGTAGATCATGCAAAAGGAGCCCCAACCAAGTATTGATTGCATTTAACGTACATCCTTTTGAGTAGGCCAACAGTTCTGAGTTTAACATAATTTTTTTAATAGGTCTTATATAATATTCTAATTTTCTGAGATAATGACTTTTGGGTTTTTATTGGCTGCAAGCCATAATCATCAATATTAACAGAAATAAACACTTGAAATAGATCCCTCTGTTTGTCATAACTCTATATATGTTTCACTTTATGTCTTGAATTACTGAAAGAATTTTTGAGATGCACACACATATATATATATATATATATATATATATATATATATATATATATATATATATATACAAAGTACAGAAGTACAGACCAAAAGTTTGGACACACCTGAAGAGTTTTCTTTATTTTCATGACTCTGAAAATTGTAGATTCACATTGAAGGCATCAAAACTAAGAATTAACACATGTGGAATGAAATACTTAACAAAAAAGTGTGAAACAACTGAAAATATGTCTTACATTCTAGGTTCTTCAAAGTAGCCACCTTTTGCTTTGATTACTGCTTTGCACACTTTTGGCATTCTCCTGATGAGCTTCAAGAGGTAGTCACCGGAAATGGTTTTCCAACAGTCTTGAAGGAGTTCCCAGAGATGCTTAGCATTTGTTGCCCCTTTTGCCTTCACTCTGTGGTCCAACTCACCCCAAACCATCTGAATTGGGTTCAGGTCTGGTGACTGTGGAGGCCAGGTCATGTGGCGTAGCACCCTATCACTCTCCTTCTTAGTCAAATAGCCCTTACACAGGCTGGAGGTGTGTTTGGGGTCATTGTCCTGTTGAAAAATAAATAATGGTCCAACTAAACGCAAAGTGGATGGAATAGCACGCCGCTGCAATATGCTGTGGTAGGCATGCTGGTTCAGTATGCCTTCAATTTTTAATAAATCCCCAACAGCAAAGCACCCCCACACCATCACACCTCCTCCTCCATGCTACACGGTGGGATCCAGACATGTAGAGTCCATCCGTTCACCTTTTCTGCGTCGCACAAAGACACGGTGGTTGGATCCAGAGATCTCAAATTTGGACTCATCAGACCAAAGCACAAATTTCCACTGGTCTAATGTCCATTCCTTGTGTTGTTTAGCCCAAACAAGTCTCTTCTGCTTGTTGCCTGTCCTTAGCAGTGGTTTCCTAGCAGCTATTTTACCATGAAGGCCTGCTGCACAAAGTCTCCTCTTAACAGTTGTTCTATAGATGTGTCTGCTGCTAGAACTCTGTGTGGCATTGACCTGGTTTATTGTATATTGTATATATCTCATGCATATATATATATATATATATATATATATATATACATACATATATATATATATATATATATATACACACACACACACACACACAGTCATATACACTGACATACATAGATACACATCACACATGTGTGACGCCCTGGCCTATCAGGTCGTCACAGTGTATTGTGCAATTTGCCCATCTGTGCAATATCCACCTCCTCCTTGGTTAAGGGTCCCTAACAATTGGTGTTGCCAAAACCAGCTAATCAAAATCCTAGGAACACTCTGCACCACACCCACCAGACACACCAGTGGGCAGCCTGAGTGGAATAGGGTCGCCCACTTGGGGGGTTGGTTAAAGGGAGGTCAGGAGTGTCAGGCAGTTGGAGTCAGAGAAAGGGGGAGTCTAGTGTTGGAGGTGAAAGTCAGAGGAGGTCAGGAGCTGGGCTCCGTGGAACTACTAGGTAGCAGACGTTGGTCTGGGCCTGGTAGGATCTGGACCCCTGGTCGCAGGGGATCGTGACAAGGGGCACGGTATTGTCACTGGGCTGGGACTAGGGCACGACGGGGTACGTGGACCCTAGATCGGGGAGTAGCTTCAGGCAACCTGACAATTCGCCCGACGAGAACGGAGTCTTCAAGATCCGCTCTCCACCCGCTCCAAAATCGGGGTACTAGTGCAACGAGAGGGATAGCACTTTCCACAGATATGGTCCAAGAAATCCCAAGCGTGAACCCTGAGAGCAAGCTCCCTCAGTTAGCCATACTGGGGAGCGGGACCCAACTAGTTTCAGGCTACAGGGACCAACCAGAAAGAAACAAGGTGTCAACGGAAAGGTCACAGATCAACAGGCAACACCAACGGAAATGTGACCCAAACATGCTCCCCCTCAGCGACAGTGGTGTCCAGAACTTTGGTTTAGTAAAGTTGTCAGTGACAGCGTTATTGGACTGAGTGAGTACGCAAGTGACCCTTACCTCGCCAACGACACCTCCCTGTCACCATCACCGAGTCCCGGGGCATTTCCCCCCTACCCATGGAGGCGTTAAAAACCTGGCTGCCCAGTCCATCGCCACCGGGTACTCCCAGCCGCAGCGGTGGTACTCCACCTTACCACACACCACGGGTAGCGTCACAAACTATTCAATACACTATCCCCTGTAAATAGGCCTCCCTTTTATTCAAGTGGCCGCGAAACCCCCGGGTCCGGACGCCCCTCGAGCAACTGCGGATCCGGATCCGAGCAGCCCGGGTGCTGACGTGGGGGCGGCACACATTCACACACAGACACTTAAGAGAAATTTTGAAAATGGGGAAGCCTGCAGTAATCCCACTCACCTCCCCTGCTTGTTTCTATCCAGCTCCTCCTGGGCATGTGGCTGTGCAGGGCATGCTGCATGATGGACGTCACTTGAACAGACATGGCCGAGAACAGTGCACAGTGAAACTGCTTTATATATCACAGGAGGGGTTGGGGACTACAGCATATACATCACAGGAGGGGCTGGGGGCTGCAGTATATATGTGACACCCTGGACAAGCCAGGGGTCACAGGTAATGACATCACCACACCCTACACCCCGGTTAGGCACATCAAAGCTAGACCCAAAAATCCTTGTTGCCTTCCTCCAGGGGCTGATGTTCACACCAGGGGGTGGGCCAGGCGGTTGGCCCCGCCCACCGAGGAGATCACAGTCCTGGAGGCGGGAAAACCAGGCAGTTAGAGTTTGGAGAGGAGAGAGAGCAGTTTGAGAGGTGAAAGTGGAAGGAGGAAAGTGACAGCTTAAGAGCCTGAAGTTGGTCCGGGTGTGTGCCCCGGACAGAGACAGCAAGGTTAGCAGACGACGGTGACCGTCTGCAGGAGTGGCCTATCGGAGTTGCCGTAAGGACCGTGGACGGGCGGTGGCCCGGCGGTACCGGACCGGTACACAAGGAGAAGCCAGCATCATTGGCAGGGGCTTTTCGGATCCCGGCAAGGCTTGGAGTCGCCGTGAATTTGCCAAATCCGTCAGTGAAGGGGACCTCCGGGTTTCCAAACAACTAAGTCCCGATTGAAGGCAACAGTCCAACCGTATGAGAGAGACACCGCCACCGCCAAGGCTCCAGTTTCTCAAGGCCAGCGCCTGCGGGCAAAGAGGGGCTCCTTCGGCCCATATCCAAGCCGGGGAGCGGGTTACCGGTGGGAACCCATTGGAACCAACAGAAATACTAGGTGCAGGGAAAGAGACAGTCACCGTTAACTACCGGGGAAAAGCAACAGCAGCCATCCGTGGGAACCGTCTTTCCAGCCGTGTGTTTTACCGAGAACTGTGTCATCATCTCAGGCTGAGTGAGTACCACCGTGCCGTGCGGCACAGCGCTGCCCCCGCGACCCTGCACCTCACCAGGCCCCGCAACCCGCCTGCCATCATCCCCTACCCCATCACTGGGCCCGGGACAACCAACCCCCTACCCACGGAGGGGAGAAATAACAACTCAGCTGCTCCCTGTCACCGCTCCCGGGATCCCCGTCCAGAGCAGCGGTGGTGTCCACACAATCACCACAACCGTGGGTGGCGTCACGGACAATATCCCCAAAACCAAAATCATTCCCCTTTTCACTCACGGGCAAGGAGCGCCGCTCGAGTCCCCGGGATCCGGCCCATCGCTTGAGCCACCGAGCAGCAGCGGCCGCAGCAGCAGCGGCAGCCGGACCCGAGCAGTGGGAGAGCGCAGCGTCCCCTCCTCCGCCCGCGACATATACATCACATGAGATGGTGGGAGCTACAGTAGATACATCACAGGAGGGGCTGGGGATAAAGTATATACATTACAGGGAAAGCTGGGGGCTATAGTATATACATGACAGGAGGGACTGGGGGCATACATGTTAATAAGGGGCATACACCTTACTGAAGGGCATACACATTACTGGAGGGCATACACAACTAGTGGGGTATACACATTACTGGTGGGCATACTCATTGAAGGGTACATACACATTACTGGGAAGCATAGACATTACTGGTGGGCATAGACGTTACTGGGGGGCATAGACGTTACTGGGCGGACATGCACATTACTGGGGTACATACATATTTCTGGGGTTGGTGTCCCTACAGCTCTGGGGGGCCCATACAGCTCTGGGGGTGTCTCATAAAGCTCTGAGGGGTGGCTCATGCAGCTCTAGGGGGCATAACCCTCGGGGGGATGGCTCATACAGCTCTATGGGGCCCATACATCTCTGGGAGAATCATACTGCTCTGGGGGCTGACTCATACAGTGCTGGGGTGCCCATGCTGCTCTGGGGGGGTAGCTCATACAGTTCTAGGGGGCCCATACTGCTCTGGGGGTGCCCATAAAGCTCTGAGAGGTGGCTCATGCAGCTCTAGGGGGCATAACCCTTGGGGTTATAGCTCATACAGCTCTATGGGGCCCATACATCTCTGGTGGAATCATACTGCTCGGGTGATGGGGCCACATACAGCTTTGAGGGAGCCCATATAGCTAGGGGGGAAGCAGGGGGCACATAAAACTTTGGGCCCACTGCCTGGTGCTGTGGCTCCTATCTCTCGTCATGTATGGGACAGGAGCAGTGCACGGCACTCTACCTCCACCCACAGATGAACTTCTGTACACATGCACACAGTGTTCAGTCGATGCTGAGTGCAAGTGCAGGATCGGCAGGAAGGCTAGTGCAGCTGCCGGTGTGAGCACTTCCAAGTGCGCCAGGTGTTGATGTTGGCCCTTGGCCCTATGGCAATTTTTTAAATTTATTTATTTTTACACCAATATAGACATCCAGACAAAATGTGCGATTGCAAGCAGTCAGACACACTGTCACACATTGTGAGGGCGCGGTCTGACTGCAACCAATCACAGAAGCAAGGACTGTCGGTGGCGCCGTAAGCAGTGCATATGCATGAGGTTAATTAGCGTCCTCGGTAGTAGTTACAGACACACGGGAGACGGGTAAGTATAACATGCCTGCTCTAATCCCCCCTTCCACCACTATTTTAAAGCGCCTGATTCTGATCCTCCTAGGCTTATATGGGGATTGGTATCAGGCCAGATATCCGGGATCAATTCTGGGCCCAAGCCGTTTTTTTTTTTTTAAATCTGGTTGGACCTGCCGATCTCGGCTACATGTGGGTTTGCCCATCTGTATTTATAAAGTTTTATCAAAACTCCAGTTCAAAACACTAACCATGAATACAAAGCCATTCACAACCTGTCTCCCCCATACATCTGTGACCTAGTCTCCAGATATATACCTGCACACAACCTCTGATCCTCACAAGAACTAGTGCATCCTCACAAACCCTAGTGCATGCCCTTATTATCTCCCGCCTGGATTATTGCAACCTCCTGCTCTGTGGCCTCCCTTCTAACAGTCTCGCACCCCTACAATCTCTTCTAAACTATGGTGCCCGGATAATCCACCTGTCCCCCCGCTACTCCCCGACCTCTCCTCTCTGCCAATCCCTTCACTGGCTTCCCATTGCCCAACGACTCCAGTTCAAAACCCTAACCATGACCTACAAGGCCATCCACAACCTGTCTCCTCCCTACATCTCTGACCTAGTCTCCCGCTATTTACCTGCACGTAACCTTCGATCCTCACAAGATCTCCTTCTCTACTCCCCTCTCATCTCCTCTTCCAACCATTGCATCCAAGATTTCTCCCGTGCCTCCCCCTTACTCTGGAACGCTCTGCCACAACACATCAGACTCTTGCCTACCTTGACAAGGTTCAAAAGGAACCTGAAGACCCACCTCTGACAAGCCTACAACTGCAAAAAAACCCAGTTCACTGTAATACCACATGATCAGCTCTACCCTCACCCACTGTATCCTCACCCTTCCCTTGTAGACTGAACCCTCGTGGGCAGGTACCACTCTCTGCCTGTCCTATTTTGTACCTTGTATTGTTCATGATGATTGTACTTGTTTTTATTATGTATACCCCATAATAAATAATAATAATAATAATAATAATAATAAATAAAGCCATATAAATCAGCAAACAGGAAGATAAAAAAGAAAGTAGTTTTATTTGAAACATGACATACTCAAAAGAAAACAAATTCTGTGATGGAAAAAATTAGATAAAAACTCATGTTAAAAAAACGCAATAAAAACATAAGTAACCTTGATTAAATAATTTTTGCAGCATCAAAACCTCACCAGTATGCCTTACAGAATACTATCTAAAAATGCCTAAGGATAAAAAAAAATACCTAGAAAACGCTACACAGTAAAAGAATTTTCTGAAGAAATGTCCACTTGAAAAACTTGTTTTTGATGACCTAAAAAAAACTTGATGAACTTGGTGTGCACATACCTTTAGGGCTTGTTTACATTCTGCATTTTTTACGTGTTTTTCCAAGGGAAATAAAAACCTTTTACAGTACCAGCAAAGTGAATGAGATTTCGGAAATCTCATACAAATGCTGCTGATTTTTTCCTCAATGTATTTTGTCAGATCTGGAACATGTCAAATTGTTTCTGCATTTTTCACCCTGTCACATGAATGGGAAAAAGATATGTAAAAATGCATCAAAAAGCAAAAATATCAGTCGGCTTCTGTCAATAAATGTGACTGAAAGAAGCCATGTGAATTAAGCTAGTATGTGACCACAAGTAAGCAAATTGTATATATGCGGGCACGGTGGCTCAGTGGTTAGCACTGCAGTCTTGCAGCGCTGGGGTCCTCGATTCAAATCCCACCAAGGACAACATCTGCAAGGAGTTTGTATGTTCTCCCTGTGTTTGTGTCGTTTTCCTCTGGTTTCCTCCCACAATTCCAAAATATACTGATAGGGACCTTAGATTGTGAGCCCCAGTGGGGACAGTATTGCTGATCTATGGAAAGCGCTGTGGAATTAATAGCACTATATAAATTAATAAATATTATTATTATGTGGTGACCTGGGTCTGACCGTCTACCCTCACCAGAACCACCGGGGAAATAGGACAGTAACAGGCTGGAACTTCAACCCTGGTTGTGGGTGAAGGCCTGCATGTCTTTGGGTAGAAGGTAGGGAATTGGCTTAGAGGGTAGGGTTTTAGGCCATGGGGGGGTTTATCTAGGACAATTAGGAAGGGATCCCCTTTTCCGGCCCCGCTTTTCAGGAGAGTCCCGTCCGCCTTCCCTAGCAGTTGAAGCAGGGTCATGGTGGCTTATAATGCTTGGGATGGGTCCTCAAAGTTGTTTAAATTGTACCGGGTATTCATGGAAATATGGATCCCTTAATTAGTCTGGTTGGGTTGTGGTCTGGTGATTTTGGGGACCATCGTCAATAAAATGAAAAGTCCTGTTTTCTGTTAGTTAGTTATACCCTTCCATCCTCTCCCCCTATTTGTATTGATACTCCCGAGTTGGTGTTTACGGATGGGAGTAACTGGGGATCAGGAGGAGGTTACTGTTATTACTGTTGGTAATAAACAGATTTATAAGCTTCGAGGACCCCACCCATTTATATTTCTATAAGTTATTACTGAATGTTGTATTTTGTTAAATAAAAGGCTGCTGTGGTCATTTTATCCAATCTGGTGTCAGTGTCTCTTTCTTGGATCAATGGGGGGTTGTGGGAGGTGTTGAGTCTAAATTGGTATATATGTATAAAGGGGGTGACATACCGGGCATCGACTATACCAAAGTTAAGAGTGTGCACCTCATGCTGTTGACACGCCCGCTCCGGGGCCGTGGGATGACTCTTGGGGCGCCGCGGTGGTGTGGCCCGGCTCCATGACCTCGGCGGTGTTGTTTAATATAAAGGAAGGGGATGATGACAGTTTATTCGTGACACCACCTGTGGTATGCGGCAAGTTAGGTGCCACCGCTGCGAGATGGGGCTCCAGAGGGCAGATGGTGATGCAGCTTAGATGGTGTAGCTCTCCACAGGTAGAGCTGGGCCCCATGGCGGATGAGGGTGGAAGTAGTCTATGATGGCTGACGGGTGCAGGCGCATAACGGAGTGACACAGGGATGCAGTCTCAAGGTTTTTACTCTAGCCAGTTACACACGTCAGGGACCACCTTTGGAGTACCGGGATTCACCGTGATGAGCTCCAGCCGATCCCGGGTAGTTCGGAGGTTGAGTCCAGTGCACCTTTCTAAAGTGTACTTTTTCCTGGTCATCTCTGCGCTTTCTTCGGTTTCCTGCCTTGCACCCTCGCTTACTGAACCCTGTATCAGTGCCCGTGAACCCTGTGGGGTGGCGTGAAGCTCTATCCCTTGGTCCTTTTGGGTCACCTTCCAGTGAATTCATGTGCAGTGTGTGGCTGTGGTGCTTGGAGTCACCCCAGCCGTTGGTTTTGCTAGCGGAGTCCGTAGGTTATACTCCTCTAGTCTAAAGACAAATCCCCGTGGTGCGACCTAATCCTTCCACCTGTAGATTATGTGTGGAGCAAGGCCATGGAAGGTTAGCTCCCGTGGTCTCTAGGAATCTTTCTGTTGGGGAATGGGCCAAGCGGTACCTGCTCCAGGCCATGGGTCTTAGCTCCTCTACTGCTCCTCCGACTGAACTCTACACTTCACACTGTGCTCCCACTTTGTACTATGTGTTCCCACTCCTACGAGTCCACCCCCCAGCCTGGCTTTGGATATAATCACACCCTCTGCCATGAGGTGTTTCTGAGCCTGGGTGCCATGCTTTCTGTGAACCGGTGTTGACCTCCTCCTTACCCGAGATGGAATACTACACCTCTGGCTGAGTTGCAGTATCTCTGTGGCGACTGAAGCCTCAGGAGCGCCACACTGTCAATAATCGTCAGTTTGCAATCTCATAGAGTGTAGGCTCTCATTACAAGCCAGAACAACTCCTTTAATTATAAACTTCATAATAATGAAAAACATCAGAACCACTTTGACATCTCTGGGAACGTTCCTTTAACTTCAGGAGCAAGGTGAAAATAATATGAATAAAATAATGTTTTAATAGATGTATTTGTCTTCATGGTCTTCATTATTTTACTATTGATGACTATCAGTAAGATTAGATAAAGCCTGCAGTATAGATATAAGGGAAGTGTAAAATGATAAGCATGTGCAGAGAGATACCAGACATGGGTGGAACATGAGAGTGACAGAAGGTAATGACAGGTTTCAGTGGAAAACTCAATGGCATGCGGGCTGAGAAATCTAACCTGTCCATTCCTCCTCTGTAATTAAAAATGTTGTTTTCTAGAATACATTAACCCCTTCATAATATGCATGTGATAAAGATGGTTGTTAATCTGGCAACACAGATGGATATGTGGCAAGGGAAACCAATAATTTGGCCACGTATGAATAAAGGCTGTGGTTTGCCACTTTGTGCCTCAAGGTTTCAATAATGCCATGCATATACAGTTAAGTCCAGAAATATACCTCTCAATTCTTGAAGAACAGAAAGAGGGACAAATTAAGAAGTGGAAAAATTTTTGACCACGCTCTTAGCCACACCCATCATGGGGTATGAAATTACTAAATAGAGACACCGATACTGGCCCTCAGACTGGGGTCCCTACGTTATCCTTAATCTCAGAGTTACGCTTGATGGTAGCATGAGCCCTCAGCATGACCCTGACTCCTGTTTTTACTCATCCTCTACACCACCCTTGGGGCAGGCTAGACACATGGTAACAAACCCCACAAAATTACACTGACAGGAGAAAAAGTAAAACTCGTACATACTGCACACAAACACAAAGGGGAGACTATACGTGTACAGGAGGGAATAAAGTATAAAGAAAGAAGTCAACGCACAACAGGAAAACTTCCACACCACCACTTTTAGTCAATTTTTACACCCATTCTGCGCCTTTTCTTGACAAACATCTATCAGGCAATTCTAACACTGGTGATATTGATACAACTTTGTACAGAAAGGCCATCAGTGGCAACACCACTCTACATGCGGAAAGTTGTCACATTCCACACACACTACAAAATCTACCGGTAGGTGAATTCCTGAGGGCTAAGAGACTATGTTCCTCTGAGACTTCCTTTTCCATAGAAGCCAAGAATATCAGGAGTAGGTAAAGAAGAGAGGGTATACTTACCATTCTTTGAACAGGGCATTAAACATTTCCAGGAATACATCACGTAATGATTTACTGAAAGATAGATCAAAGAGAAACACCTATACTGAACACATTACTTTTTCCACCCCATACAGTCAGGATTTCTTTAATATTAAAAAAACATTTTTATAATTCATCCCCCTTTTGCAGCAAGATAAGGAACTGGATCAGATCCTTTCACGAGGTGTCAACATTGGCTAAGAGAGCTAAAACTATAGGCAATGCTATATCACCCAGCTTGCATGTAGCAGAGAAATCTAATAAGACATGGCTGAGCATCACAGGCTCCTATCGATGCGGATCACAGCGATGTGGTCTGTGTCAATATATGCAGAATACACAACTATTCCAGGGAGCCAATGAGGAAGTTTTTAAAATTTAAAAAGTTTTTAAAATTACATCTTTTTTTAATTGCTCATAGTCACATGTAGTATACAGAGCCTCCTGCCTAGTTTGCAGCAAAGATTACATAGCATGCCAATCCAGATCCCTTAGAACACGAATATCGGAGCACATCAGAACCACACAGGGCCGGATTATAGGCAGGGCAGGCGGGGCTGCCGCCCAGGGGCCCCCACCACAAGAGCCTCCAAGGGGGCCCCCACCACCATCTGTCTTCGGCTTCCTGTGTTGGCGGCCCCCATGATCATAGCTGGCTTTATCATCTACATGTGAGTAGTGCAGTTGCACAGTGTGCCGTCCGCCAGGCTCCAGAGGGGGGCGGTGCAGGGAGACAGATGTCATTTTGATTTTCAGTTTCCTCTCTGCCGCTGCTATCTGCCCAAGAGGATTGTGGGGGCGGGAAATTCATCGTCTCTGATGTGTCACGGCCATCCTGCTGCTGTGGATGCAGCTAGAGCCTGAACCGTCCATGAGAGATGCAGGCTGTGATAGAAGGACGATGTCAGCTGTGAGAGTAAGGTCACTCAGCAGGGCAGGGGGAGGTGGGTGTAGAGGGGGCCACAGTGCTCTCCAAGTAACTCCAAAACAGAGCTATCAGTAAGGGGGAATAACTGTATTTAGCTGTACATGAAAGGTGGAGACAGGGACATTTTATTGCAAGTGGTGTATATTTTGTTCCTGGAGTTTGGGGGGGGGGGTGTCGTGTCATTTTACTGCAAGAGGTGAAGTGTGTATGAACGACCTACATATGAGCTACATTGCAGTATAGTCCCTGACACCCATCAATGTTTAAAACTACCTACACCTCCTTAATTACACTATTCCCTTTTCATATAATCAGAATTTAAGCCCCTTCCCTAGATTATAATCATATAATAATGCCCCCTCCCCCACTAGATTGTAATCTTATAATAATGCCCCCTCCCCCACTGGAGTATAATTATACAATAACACCCTCCCCACACTAATATATAATCATAGCATAAGGCTCCCACAGAGATTATAATCATATAATAATGCCCCCCAAGTAGATTATAATCATATACTAATGCCCCCTCCCCCACTGGAGTATAATCATAGGATAACACTCCCCTCACCTGGAGAGCAATCATAAAATAATGCCCCCCTTCCCCTGGAATATAGTAGAGTAAAACACCTCACTAATGGAGTATAATCATAAAATCACGCCCCCTCCCTAGAGTGGAGTATAATCATAGAATAATGTCCCCCATCCCTTTGACTATAATCATTATCCCCTTTTTGAGTATATTCATACACTACCTTATTGTGATATAACCGCCTCCTGGAGTATAATTACATACACCCCTTGCAGTAAAATGATGCCCCCCCGGAGTTTAATGTGTTCTTTCCATGTTCATGTGCCAGACGTATTGCTGAGTGCCATTCACTGACAGCTATCAGTTTTGTTATTCATATTGACTTCATAAAATTTTGTCATAGTAATATTGTACTCAAAATTTAACTCCTTCACCCAGATTTTCCGGTTTTTTTTTGTTTGTTTTTTTTTCTCCCCTTCTTCCGAGAGCCGTAACTTTTTTTATTTTTCCATCAATCTTGCCATACAAGGGCTTATTTTTTGCGTGACAAATTGTACTTTTGAGTGAAATCATCAGTTTTACCATATATTGTACTAGGAAACAGGAAAAAAATCCAAGTGCGATAAAATTGCAAAAAAAGTGCAATTGCACGATTGTTTTTGGGTTATTTTATTCACCATGTTCACTATATTGTAAAACTACCATGTCAGTATGATGCCGAGTTCATAGATACCAAACAGGTATACTCTTACTTTTATCTAAGGGGTTAAAAAATATTCAGAAGTTTGTTAAAAAAAAGAATTGTGCTTTTGGTGCCATTTTTTTGAAACCCGTAGTGTTCTAATTTTTTGGGATGTGAGGCTCAGTGACTGCTAATATTTTTGTGTCTTGAGCTGGTGTTTTCAATTATACAATTTTTATGTAGTTGCTACTTTTTGATCGCCCGTTATTGGATCTTTTTAAAAATTTTGTGGCGACCCAAAAACATAATTTTGGCATTTGGATTTTTTTCTCGCTACACCATTTACCGATCTGATTAATTGATTTTATATTTTTATTGATCGGGCATTTCTGAACTCTGAGATATCAAATATGTGTATATTTTTTTAACTGTTTTATTTTCAGTGGGGCGAATGAGGCATGATTTGAACTTTTTATTTATTTTTTTACATTTTGTATTTATTTTACTTGTCCCCTTGAGAGCTATAAGGATCAGCAGTCTGATCGCTTGTGCATCCCTGTTGATCAGAGCTGTACAGCTCTGATTAGCAGAAATACAGCATTCCTGTGTGAGTCAGCACTCTATCGACTGTGACAGAAAATATGTCATGATAGCAACAGGGGTCATTACATGGCCCGCCGCTACCATAGCAACCATCAACTTACCGTGATCGTGACAAGGGGCCACCGATGGCGGCAGGGAACAGCGCGATCCTCGATCTTTCTGTGTGTAAGTGGACAGCTGTGAGTTATCCTGGACTGTATCTGTATTGTAGTACTGTAAATCTGAATGTGGCAGAACAGGATAAGACACATGCTCATTGGATTTATATCTAAATGCTACAGTTCGCGCTCTACTGTTATGGCTAAAATGTTAACGTTTATGGGGCCCCCACCAGATTTTCTGCCCAGGGTCCCCCACCAACCTTAATCCGGCTCTGGAACCACATCATGGTCATTAACCGCAACAGTTGATAATGCGAGGAAAAAACGCTCCTCATCAGGACTCACCAAACACTTCCAAGTATCACATGAAGGGGACTTCACCTCCCTGAGAGTGGCAGCTATCAAACATATCACCAAACCACCTAGAGGGGGCAATTGTTTTGCGGATTTATTATACGCAGAGGCCAAATGGATCCTCAAATTGGACACCAGGCAACCATTAGGTCTTAAGTTACGTTCGGATCTGCGTTTCATTGTTTAAATATTTATTTACGTATTTTTTGTGCTTCATTTTATAACTAATTTCAGCCAAATGTGATTAAGGAATGCATTAGAGAAAAGAAGAATTACGATTTGAGTCTTGAAAGTGCTTCAGAGTAAATGTTAATATACATACATAAGGTAAACAATTATAGATAATGAAAGACATAATAACTCATAAGAAATAATAACGAATGCATAGTAAACAATTGCAATAAGGAGACTATGTCATTTCAATGGTAGTTTATGGATATCTGAACATTTTTCTAAACATTTATTACAATTTTTCTGTAAAAACGGGGATTTTAAAGACGACTTCCAAGTTAAAGGATTAGTGGCAGGAATTCTCGAATTATAATTATTACTGCATATGAACACAATTAGATGTTCTCTTTACATCTAGTATATTCTGCTTACTTTCTGGATAATAAGGATTAAAATCTGACATTCTGATTCTCCTATAATATATGGGAAGATTTTTGTCACCCTTCACCTCACTTTTTTACTAGTCTTGTATGTAAACCCGGTCTCTTGGATTGCATAGGTTACTTATGATTAAGGACTTTTTGTTTTTATGTACCAGTCCGAAACGCGTCAAGGTCACCTATGACTTAATATTTACCTAGTGGTTTCCCCCACGAATTTTTTAATAATGCATCAATAAAGAGTTTTTTTATTTTATCGAAATTGGTGCTGGGTCTATACCTTCACGCTTCTCCTGTTCTATGCATGCTGGTAGGGACTGACCAGCGGACCACGAGCACCCCTTGGATTTTGTGGCATTGGAAGACAGGTGACCTGAATAATTTTTTCTGTTAACTAGTATGACCATTTTATTGATAGGGTAGTTCAGCGTGCGCAAATACCAGATTTATCCTGTGAGCAAAATCCTCTGCTTCTATGCCCTTGGAACTCGAAATTAATAAGATTTGTTTTACGAGCGCTTGGAGAAATCAATAAGGCACAGCCAAGCATGGTATACTGAGATTTTCTGTGTTATTACATCATGTGACCAGTTTATATAGTACCTCACACAAAGAAATTACCATGCACCAATAAAAGCCACAGGGGTGTGTGCAGAAATGTGAAACTTTCCTGCCCATCAGTGTAAGCTGAATGCTATAACATCTTCATTTATAAGACAAGACAGTTTCTATAGAATACAAAATGGCTTGTATTCTCTCACAATCCCAAGAACCAAGCTTCTGAAGAGCCCCTCGTTAATACAGTGGTGTTTGAGCATACATACTGCCACTCTATTTTTTCCTCTATTTGACAGCCGAAGATAGCCGAACACAGGTTTTGGATCGTTTTTAGCACTCCCATTAAGGTTAAATGGCGTAGAAGTGCGACTGGTCAACCACTTGTCCATTCAAACGAGGTTCTTCAGAGTACTGGTTTTTCGGATTGGTGGGGGTCTCAACGGTCGTACCATCAGCGATCAACAAGTTACTTTATTCCTATGGATAACTTTCATTTGGTACAATCCTTTTAAAGTTCAGGAAAGTAAAACTGATTTTTTTTTCTGCTTTTTATTTAGTTCTTGACTTGTAATAATTTGACTTGCATGTAGCATACTAAGTGCTTAGTGAGTCCCATAGGGGTTAAGTGCTCATGTGCAGTGATATAAACACAAGTGAATTTTGCAATCTCTCTGAGATATTAGGCCTTTCCTATGAGGCTTTACAGTGTGAAGTTCCTGGTAAGAATATCCCCTATGAATCTCTGTTCTGCAAATGATTTACAGCTTATGACTAATAAATGAGGATCTGAACCCATCCACCTCAGCTGGGTTACTAACATGGGGCCTATAGGTCAGAACACAGCTCCAAAAAATAAGCTGTAAGGTCTTTAGGCCACTAGTTAAACAGTAGGCCACATCAGAAGATAAAGTCTTCTCTTTCCAAGAAAACACAGCATGTTTCCTCCTAGAGCAGACGAGTGTTGCCACATTTCATCCCCCGTACTTCTCACATACAGTACAGATTCACTGTATGACTAGCAGCAGTAGTAGGCACCCGGGGATATGTAGTACACTGTACATAACACATTAGGCCTCATTTTTTAAAACTGTTTGTGTTACCC
This sequence comes from Anomaloglossus baeobatrachus, assembly GCF_048569485.1. Taxonomy (NCBI): domain Eukaryota; kingdom Metazoa; phylum Chordata; class Amphibia; order Anura; family Aromobatidae; genus Anomaloglossus; species Anomaloglossus baeobatrachus. The sequence continues at coordinate 562,676,583 of NC_134356.1, forward strand.
TGAGCAACCAATCAGAGTCACCTTTCATTTCTTAAACTGGTTTGGTAAAATGGAAGCTGTGTTGTGATTGGTTCAGGGTAGAAACTTGCAGGTCACTAGGCGGGAGGGCACGGTCACTGGGCGGGATGGGACCACAGACCCCACTGGGCGGAATGGCACCACAGGTCACTGAGCAGGATGGCACCACAGATCACTGGACAGGATGGCACCACAGGTTACTGGGCGGGATGGCACCTCAGGTCACTGGGCGGAATGACACCACAGGTCACTGTGCAGGATGGCACCCCAGACTCCACTGGGAGGGATAGCACCACAGGTCACTGGGCAGGATGGCACTGCAAGTCACGGGGCGGGATGGTACCACATGCCACTGGGCAGGATGGCACCACAGGCCACTGGGCGGGATGGCACCTCAGGTCACTGGGTGGGATGGCACCATAGACCCCACTGGGCGGAATGACACCACAGGTCACTGGGCAGGATAGCACCACAGACTCCACTGGGTGGGATGGCACCAGAGGTCACTGGGCAGGATGGCACCGCAGGTCACGGGTGGGATGGCACCACAGGCCACTGGGCGGGATGGCACCACAGGTCACTGGGCGGAATGGCACCACAGGTCACTGGGTGGAATGGCACCACAGGTCTCTAGGTGGGATGGCACCTCAGGTCACTGGGCAGGATGGCACCATAGACCCCACTGGGCGGAATGACACCACAGGTCACTGGGCAAGATGGCACCACAGACTCCACTGGGTGGGATGGCACCACAGGCCACATGGCAGGATGGCACCGCAGGTCACTGGGCAGGATGACATCCCAGACCACTGGGTGGGATGGCACCACAGGTCACAGGGCAGAATGGGACCACAGATCCCACTGAGTGGAATGGCACCACTGGTCACTGGGCGGGATGGCACCACAGGTCACTGGGCGGGATGGCACCACAGGCCACTGGGCAAGATAGCACCACAAGCCACTGGGTGGGATGGCACCACAGGTCACTGGGTAGGATGAACATTCCATACCACTGGGTGGGATGGCAATACAGACCCCACTGGGCAGAATAGAACCACAGGTCACTGGGCAGGATGGTATCATAGATCACTAGGTGAGATGGCACCACAGACCACTGGGTGGAATGGGACCACAGACCCCACTGGGCGGAATGGCACCACAGGTCACTGGGCGGGTTGTCACCACAGGTCACTGAGTGGGATGGCACCACAGGCCACTGGACAGGATGGCACCACAGGTCACTGGACGGTATGGCACCACACATCACTGGCAAGATGGCATCACAGACATGCAGGCCATGGTGTTATTACGCTTCCTTAGTTATGGTGTGCATGGAGTGCAGGTACAACACATAAGCAAGATGCTGTATACAATGAGCGGGGAGGATGGGGTGATGAACTTTGTAATTCTTTTATTGGAATTTTTATGAGCTCCTCTCAGCTCATTTATGACCAAAAACGGCATCAAAGATAAATGTGCAGGCAAAGAAAGAGCCTGTAAAAGACAAACTGTGCAAAAATTTTAAAGGAACCAAATTGAAAAATGATTTTTTGCCATAAAATTATGTATTCAAGTACAAAAATGTCCCCAAAGTTGGAAAGCCCCCTATTTTGGTGGAAGGGGTTGTATACTAATTGCCACCATGCACCATAATAATAATAATAAAAAAGTTTATCTATATAGCGCCAACATATTCAGGAGGACTTTACAATTAAGCGGGGGCATGTACAGACAATAAAAACAAAACATAGTAGCAACAGTTATATGTATATAATTAGTATATAATCTACGTTTATGAATAGGACTGAGGCTATTAGGTTTTTCTTAGACTGTAGTTGCAAAAATGGCATAAATCTTAGGATTACTGGAGTCACCTTCAATCGAATAGTCATCATGCCATGCTCAAAGTAAACTCAGTTAAGACAATAAATTTAAAACATCTTTTACTTAACCACTTAATGACCACCAATGCACCTTTTAACGGTGGTCGTTCAGGGGTTTTATTCCTCAGCGCCGCTTTTTAACGGTGCTGAGATATAAGTGGATAACTTGGCCCTTCACGTGGAAATCCCACGGGTGTCAGCTCTACATGACAGCTAACGCCCACGGGCATCAGCCCTGACTGGTTCTGGTTTCTGCTGATCTGGCACCTCAGGGGCTCGGCTAACGGAGGCCACAATCTATTCACATGGAATCTGCCTTCTAAATACTAAGTCGTGCTCCTTCCCATCTGATCCCTGCCGTGTAATCAAATAGTGTACAGCCACATATGGGTTACTGACATGTTTGGTAAAAATTGCATAACAAATTGGTCTGTCTATTTTCTCCTGTTAATCTTTGTGTGATTTAAAGTAAAGTAAAATTTTAGTGGAAAAACCCTACGATTTTCATTTTCACGGCCCAATCTAATAAAATTATATGTAATTTGTGGGTTAAAAATACTCAACACACCAATAGATTAATTCATTATAGGGTTTCGTTTTCCAAATGGGATCACATGTGAGTGTTTCTACATTTCTGGCACCACATGGGCTCTGCAAATGCAACATGTTGTTCAAGTTTGCATTCCAAAAATCAAATAGTACTGTTCACTTTCCTAGTCCTGCGATGTGATTTAGTTTTGACCTTGTATGGGGTATTACTGTGCTGAGGAAAAATTGTGTAACAAGTTATTGGGTCCATTTTCTCCGGTTATCCATTGTCAAAATTACGAATAACATTGTATTGGACAAAACATAACCATCATTTTCATATCCATATTTTAAAAAGATCTGTGCAGCACTTATGGGTTCAAAATGCTCAACACACCCCTAAATAAATTCCTTGATGAGTCTAGTTTCCAAAATGGAGTCATTTGTCAGGAGTTTCTGATGTTTTGGTACCTCAGGGGCCCTGCAAATTCAACATGGTGCCTACAATCTATTTCAGACAAAATTGCTTTCTAAAATTCCAATATTGCTCCTTCCGTTCCGATCAGGAATCGCGACCATGACTGGGCCCGGGGTACACCTCCTGCTTCACCTAGATGTGCATACGAGGGCGCTCATGCAGCTAAAATACATATTTAAATCACATGCTGTCCATTTCCTTGTGATCCTGCTTGAGATGGTTCTACTCCTTCATTGGAGTCCAACTGTGTTTATTTAAACTGATAGGACTTAATTTGGAAAGCCACACACCTGTCTATATAAGACCTCACAGCTCACAGTGCATGTCAGACCAAATGAGAATCATGAAGTCAAAGGAACTGCCCAAGAAGCTCAGAGACAGAGTTGTGGCAAGGCACATATCTGGCTAAGGTTACAAAAGAATTTCTGCAGTACTCAAGGTTCGTAAGAGCACAGTCGCCTCCATAATCCTTAAATGGAATAAGTTTGGGACCACCAGAACTCTTCCTAGACCTGGCCGTCCAGCCAAACTGAGCAATTGTGGGAGAAGAGTCATGGTGAGAGAGGTAAATAAGAACCCCAAGAACACTGTGGATGAGCTCCAGAGATGCAGTAGGGAGATGGAAGAAAGGGCTACTTTGCACGCTGCGACATTGCAAGACGATGCTGCAATGTCGAGCGCGATAGTCCCCGCCCCCGTCACAGCAGCGATATCTTGTGATTCCTGGCGTAGCGAACATTATCGCTACGCCAGCTTCACATGCACTCACCTGTCCTGCAACGTCGCTCTGGCCGGCAACCCGCCTCCTTCCTAAGGGGGCGGGTCATGTGGCATCACAGCGACGTCACATGGCAGGCGGCCAATAGCAGAGGAGGGGCGGAAATGAGCAGGATGTAAACATCCCGCCCACCTCTGTCCTTCCACATTGCAGCCGGGACACAGGTAGGAGATGTTCCTCGCTTCTGCGGCTTCACACACAGCGATGTGTGCTTCCGCAGGAACGAGGAACAACATCGTACCTGTCGCTGCACCAGCATTATGGAAATGTCAGACCCTACACCGATGATACGATAACGACGCTTTTGCGCTCGTTAATCGTATCAAAAAGGATTTGCACACTACGATATCGATTGTGACGCCGGATGTGCGTCACTTTCGATTTGACCCCACCGACATCGCACCTGCGATGTCGTAGTGTGCAAAGCCGGCCAAAGTTCCACAAAGTCAACTATCACTGCAGCCCTCCACCAGTCGGAACTTTATTGAAGATTGGCTCGACGGAAGCCTCTCTTCAGTACAAAATATATGAAAGCCCAGGAGTTTGCAAAGAAGGACTCCCAGACTATGAGAAATAAGATTCTCTGGTTTAATGAGATGAAGATAGAACGTTTTGGTGATAATTCTAAGCAATATATGTGGAGATAACCAGGCATTGCTCTTCACTTGCCCAATACAATTCCAGCAGTAAATACGGGGGTGGCAGAATCCTGCTATGAGGGTGTTTTTCAGCTGCAGGGATAGGACGACTGGTTGCAATTGAAGGAAGATGAATGCGGCCAAGTACAGAGATATCCTGGAGGAAAAGGAGGATAACCTCTTCCAGAGTGCTCTTGACCTCAGACTTGACAAAAAGTTCACCTTTCAACAAACAATGACCCTAAGCATATAGCTAAATAACAATGGAGTGGCTTCATATGCTCATCCATATGCACTCAGCACTGCTCCCCCCCACCAGCCAGCCTGGCCTCTACGATTGGTTGCAGTCAGATGTGCCCCCAGCCTGTGTGACAGCGTCTGACTGCAATCAGTCATTGCAGCTCATTCATTCTCTGGAGCGCACAGTGGGCAGTCGTGCTCTATGGCTCGCTGTGAGAGATGTACCACAGCTGGAATCATCATGGGACCGCGTGTGGATTACGTTGGACCTGCAGGGGTGTGTTGGGGTTAAAAAAGTGGTGAAAGAGGGTGGTTTTTGTATATTTTTCCAAATAAAAGATTTTTTTCGGTGTCTGTGTTTATTTACTGTCACAGATTACTTACAGTGTCAAGGAGAAATTCCATAGTTTTGGAAATCTCCTTAACATTGAATGTCTGCTGAAATCTCAAATCAAGCATTACTGAATGCTAGCAAGGAGGAATTTAGACCACGCAAAATGTAGCTGGTATAAGCTCCTTGTTCAGTAATATGAGGAAGTGCATACCCAAGTGCTTTATTTTTTTTATTACAATATACAATAGTGGGTTGATCTCTTAGAAAATACTCCCAGCCATATGCCATTGGTAAAACTAGAAGCACATGCAAAAGCTTATGAGGTTTATGTTAATTTTTGGGAATTTCATCTTCTGCTCTCCATAACATAGAATCCTTATCACGCAGCCGCACAGATGCAGTCAGTCATCATTATTTCAGACATCAGCTGCTGGCTTTTAGGCTCCATCTAGCTCCTCATATACAATAAAAAGCTTGGTTCTAGAAAAGCATATAGAAAAAATATAGATATTGTACTCTCACAGAAGAAAAGCACATAGAAAAATATTTTGTATTCTCCCAGTCCCCCCTAAAACACTTCTCTATCTGATTCCCTAAATCTATCCCTACCTGAATTATCTTTGAATCTGACTGGTCCTGAGCGGGGAGGGTAATGGAGTCTTCACCGTGATTGAGATTAATGATCCCTTTTGGAGCACTCTCCTTTGTACCCGGATTTCTCAGGACTAGATGATTCCCATTATGCCTGTTAGTTCCCTGTACTGTTTTTATTTTATTATGGCATCAATATAAACATGGGGGTCTAAACTTCCCTTGATCTCTACTTCCCTTCTAATTCTATGTATACCCGTAGATTGTGAGGCTCCAGCTCCCTCAGACTATATGAAATGGCATAAGAACTTTGGCCAGAGTACACTGTCCTAGCCCTGCAGGCCCCCCAAACAGAAGCTCATGGGGAGTTAGCCCTGTAGATTGGTGCAGGGTGTTTCTAACTGAGTACAGGGCTATGAGCAATATCTCAGGCCAGGGAAGGGACAGTTCCTGTCTGGATTTTATTCTTCAGGGTCCTATTGAATCTTTCAACTTTGCCACTCCTCTGGGGGTGGTAGGGTGTGTGAAAACCTAAGGGTGCTCCCGCTAGGGACCAGAGCTCTCTGGTCACATCTTCTGTAAAGGCAGGTCCTTGATCACTCTCTATAACTTCTGGGATTCCAAAGCAGCAGACTACGCCTGTAAGCAATTTCTTGATAGTTGTTTTGTCTGTCATGTTGGAGACTAGGTAGGCCTCGGGCCATGCTGAGAACATATCTGTTATCACCAGTACATACTCATTTTCCCGGTCTTGGGTTACTGCATATGGTCAATTTGGATTCTTTGGAATGGGTTATAGTGGTTTGGCCAGATGTTTAGCTGGTGTCGTCACTGATCCTCCCGCATCACAAGTCTGACAGATCTGACAGATCTGATAGTCCTGTACAAGTTGGTTAATGATTGAAGATATCCCTAGTGCCAGATAGAGACCTGTGATTGCCGAAAGTGTTTGGTTTCTTCCTCGCTAGGTAATCCCATAAGCCCACTGTGATACCACATGATGCATATGTAACACCCCTGTAGCTTGGTCGTTACAGGGTATTGTATAATATCCTTCCCGGGCAGGAAGAGGTAAGTCCACACACACATCACAGGGTCAGGAAGGAGTTAATAGATTTTCAGCACTTAGCTTGGGTTTGCATAACTCATCCTGTCTCTTAAAAAGAGCAGGAAGCAGATGGATTCACACAGACAGGTCACCATGACGACGTGCTGAATTCCTGGTAGGGTGGGGGCCTCCTAGGAGTGAGCTGCAGAGCAGACAGGAAGTCTAATTAGAACCGTCTAAGATGTGAAAGAGCACAGACCTCGGCGGGGACAGCTCCTGTAGAGGGGAACCAGCCAGCAGCCAGACCAGGGCTAGTAACACCTGGAGGAAGGAAATGGGGACAGGTACTGGGGATCATGGAGAATGTACCTGGTGGTGCCTGGGGAAACCCTAATTCTTTCAGGGGGCGCTACCGGAGTAGTAGAGAGAGACAGAGAGGCGACGAGTCCCCAAGAAGCTCCATGCCACAGGGACAGCAATCAAACGCACGTGAAAGAGAGACCCTCAGATTACCCTACCGGACCCTGCCTCTGACCTGCCCGGGACTGACCGGAGGCTACAACGGCGAGGACCAGTACCCGGGTGCGATGTTGGAACAGACCAGTGAATACAAAGGAACTGGAACCCGCACCCGGTGACTTTTGTGAGTAAATACCGCCGCCCTGTGCCCCGGTGCTCCTGGAACTGCCACCCCCAGTTCTCACTTACCTCCCGGGGCTCCCCCGCTCCACCCGTGGGGAGCGATTCCATCTTGGCTGCCCGTAACACATGCCCCGGAGAGAGACTGTGCAGCGGCGGCTAATCACCAGGCCGCATACCACGGGTGGCACTGCAAAGCATCCCCATTCCCCATCCAGTACTGCCCTTGGGAGAGGACTAGTCGCAGGAAGGGTCGGCGGTGGAGGAGGCCGAGACCCCAGTCGCCACTGCAACCGGTGACATGCTCCCAGGAACCCTGTTACCCTCTTCCCATTACCCCCTCTCGTAACATTGGACTTTCAAGCTTCTGTTAATGAAACCCGCCGGGGTCACGGAAGCTGGGTCGGGCCACTCACAGCTTGATCCCGAACACCACCGGCCAGGTGACCGTGTGAGCCCTGCAAGCCCCGGTGTAGGCGTTTCACAGACTCCTTGGTAGCAGACTTTCTTCCCTTTTCTCCAAATTCCGTCTGTGTCTTGCTCTGCACCTTTCTCTTTCCATTGAGTTTTTTTCTTCAGGTAAAGCCTTGTCTTGGGGGATATTGAATTGGTGTATTCCTGAAACATTTTCTTGTTTGTTCTGTTCATCTTTCTTTTGTTGTCTTGTCATGACATAGACTCCTGCTTTCTCTTGAATGTCATAAATGGCTGCTTGATCTGCTAGTTGATTCCCTTTAGCTTCTTCTGAGTTTAATTTCCCGTGTGCTTTAGTTTTTATGACTGCCACGGCCATTGATAGTTTGAGAGCTGTGATCCATACTTCAACAGCTTCAGAGTTCTTTATGGGTGCACTGGCTGTTTTGTAGCCTCATAGTGCCCATAGAGACCCGAAGTCGTGTGCCACGCTGAATGTGTACTGTTAGGACCAGGAGGACGGGTAGGCCCAGGAGGTGGATCCACTGGACTGAGCACCCCACCGAGGGCAAGGTGCCCGGTAGCAGGAGCACTACGGGTAGTAGGACAGTCCGTTCAGAGGACCGGAGTGAAGAAGTCCCTGGGACCACAGAGTCTCTGAAGGTAGTCCGGGTGACAAAGCTCAGGTTCGGAGGCTGGGATGATGTCAGGCAGAATCCGGTACCAGCTGAGCGAGAAGGTCGGTCACCACACGGATCCAGGGATTGGAGACGGTAGGGACTGATGAGATGGCGGGCAGTCACCATCCGGAGTTCTGGAACCGTCAGGACCGGTTGGCGAGGCAGGAGCGGCTCTACAAGACAGACAAGTCAGTACGGGACAAGGCACAGGGGGACCTGACTCCTAGCTTACTAAACACGAAGAACAGGCCCCGCCCACTTGGAAAGGAAACTCCTTTATACCCTGTACCTGTGTGTGTAATATCCTGTCAGTGGACGCTGGCCCTTTAAGAAAGGGTCAATGACCGCGCGCGCGCCCTAACGCGCATGCGCGAGGCCCGGGTGCCAGAAGCCAGGGCTGGAAGCGGTGCACAAGCAGCAGGAGTGCCCGGCAGAGGGCTCAGAGTCGCGGAAGGGTGCCGGGAGCGGGGACCAGGACGCCTGGAGGACGCAGGTGAGGGAGAGGAGGCAAGGAGGCTGTGGAGCGGAGGACCGGGGAGCGTGGCACGGGAGCTGGGGAGTGTGGCACGGGAGCCGGGGAGCGTGGCACGGGAGCTGGGGAGTGTGGCACGGGAGCTGGGAAGCGTGACACGGGAGCCGGGGAGCGTGGCACGAGAGCCGGGGAGCATGGTACGGAAGCCGGGGAGCGTGGCACGGGAGCCGGGGAGCGTGGCACGGGAGCCGGGGAGCGTGACAGTACCAGATCTCCTGGAGAGAAACACGGAGGATCCAGACGCCTCTTGTCCGCGTGTCTCTTCATCCGCAGGGAAGCGCGTCCAAGGGACGCCTTGACAGAGTTCCAAATTGTTGAGAAGTCACAGACTACGGTATCAGCAGCAGGGACATCCGAGGTAGAGGATACAGGCAATGGGACGGAAGGCTGAAGTCCGTACACGACATGGAAGGGAGAGCTGGAGGAGGACTCACTGATGTGATGGTTATGGGAGAATTCAGCCCAAGGAAGGAGCGTGGACCAATCGTCGTGATGGATGTTAATGTAGTAGCGCAAGAAGGAGGTCAGGATCTGATTGACTCATTCCACTTGGCCATTCGACTGAGGGTGGTAGGCCGAAGAAAAGTCCAGAGCCACTCCCAGATGTTTGCAGAGAGCCCTCCAGAAGCGCGAGGTGAACTGAGTTCCTCTGTCGGACACAATGTGTGAGGGAAAGCCATGCAACCGGAAGATGTGCTGTATGTAGGCGTCAGCGAGCTCCTGGGCAGAGGGCAGTCCGGCCATAGGGACTAAATAAGCCATCTTGGAGAAACGATCCACCACGACCCATATGACCGTGTGTCCGGAGGACAAGGGCAAGTCTATAATAAAGTCCATTGCAATGTGTTGCCACGGAACGGAGGGAATTGGCAGTGGCAGAAGACGACCATATGGCAGGTGTTTGGGTGTCTTGTTCCGGGCACAGGAGGAGCAGGCTAAGACAAAAGACGCGACGTCCGTGCGAAGGGATGGCCACCAATAGTGCCGGACAATCGTACTCCATGTTCTCTTCTGACCAGCATGGCCGGCTATTTTCGAGGCATGGCCCCAGTGCAAGACTTTTTGTCTGTCGGTTTCAGAGACATAGGTCTTCCCAGGGGGTATCTGAGCCAGAGTGACAGGAGCCACCGGAATGACTTTACTTGGGCAGATGATGAGCTGGGATGTTTCCTCCTCCTGTTCCATGGGCACGAAAGACCTGGACAAGGCATCTGCTCGCACATTCTTATCCGCGGGCCGAAAATGGAGTTGAACATCGAACCTGGCAAAGAATAAGGACCACCTGGCTTGTCGTGGGTTCAGTCGTTGAGCAGACCACAGGTATTCCAGGTTCTTGTGGTCAGTGTAAATGATCACGGGGTGCACTGCTCCCACCAGAAGGTATCGCCATTCTTCCAGAGCCAGCTTGACTGCTAATAGCTCTCGATCATCGATGGTGTAGTTGCGTTCAGGCGCCGAGAAGCTCTTGGAGAAGAATCCGCAAGTGACCATCTTCCCGGTGGAGGACTTCTGCATGAGCACTGCCCCGGTCCCAGAGGAGGAGGCATCCACCTCCAAGGTGAACTGTCGGTTTAACTCAGGACGGTGGAGCACAGGAGAGGAAGCAAACGCCCGCTTCAGGGAGCCAAACACGGCGTCGGCCGCAGGTGACCAGTTCTTCGGATTATCCCCCTTCTTGGTCAAGGCAGAGAGAGGCGCAGTCAGGGCAGAGAAGTGAGGAATGAACTGACGGTAATAGTTCGCAAAGCCAAGGAAACGTTGAATCGCCTTCAGTCCGGAAGGAGGGGGCCAATTGAGGATGGCAGAAACCTTCTCTGGGTCCATCTGCAGGCCGGTATCGGAGATACGTAACCCAGGAAGGGAAGAGACGACTGTTCGAAGACAAACTTCTCGTACTTGGCGTACAGGCGATTCTCTCTAAGCCTTTGGAGTACCAGCTGCACGTTCTCTCTGTGGGTCTGTAGGTCCGGAGAGAAGACCAGGATGTCATCCAGATATACAGTTAGGTCCAGAAATATTTGGACAGTGACACAATTTTCGCGAGTTGGGCTCTGCATGCCACCACATTGGATTTGAAATGAAACCTCTACAACAGAATTCAAGTGCAGATTGTAACGTTTAATTTGAAGGTTTGAACAAAAATATCTGATAGAAATTGTAGGAATTGTACACATTTATTTACAAACACTCCACATTTTAGGAGGTCAAAAGTAATTGGACAAATAAACCAAACCCAAACAAAATATTTTTATTTTCAATATTTTGTTGCGAATCCTTTGGAGGAAATCACTGCCTTAAGTCTGGAACCCATGGACATCACCAAACGCTGGGTTTCCTCCTTCTTAATGCTTTGCCAGGCCTTTACAGCCGCAGCCTTCAGGTCTTGCTTGTTTGTGGGTCTTTCCGTCTTAAGTCTGGATTTGAGCAAGTGAAATGCATGCTCAATTGGGTTAAGATCTGGTGATTGACTTGGCCATTGCAGAATGTTCCACTTTTTTGCACTCATGAACTCCTGGGTAGCTTTGGCTGTATGCTTGGGGTCATTGTCCATCTGTACTATGAAGCGCCGTCCGATCAACTTTACGGCATTTGGCTGAATCTGGGCTGAAAGTATATCCCGGTACACTTCAGAATTCATCCGGCTACTCTTGTCTGCTGTTATGTCATCAATAAACACAAGTGACCCAGTGCCATTGAAAGCCATGCATGCCCATGCCATCACATTGCCTCCACCATGTTTTACAGAGGATGTGGTGTGCCTTGGATCATGTGCCGTTCCCTTTCTTCTCCAAACTTTTTTCTTCCCATCATTCTGGTACAGGTTGATCTTTGTCTCATCTGTCCATAGAATACTTTTCCAGAACTGAGCTGGCTTCATGAGGCGTTTTTCAGCAAATTTAACTCTGGCCTGTCTATTTTTGGAATTGATGAATGGTTTGCATCTAGATGTGAACCCTTTGTATTTACTTTCATGGAGTCTTCTCTTTACTGTTGATTTAGAGACAGATACACCTACTTCACTGAGAGTGCTCTGGACTTCAGTTGATGTTGTGAACGGGTTCTTCTTCACCAAAGAAAGTATGCGGCGATCATCCACCACTGTTGTCATCCGTGGACGCCCAGGCCTTTTTGAGTTCCCAAGATCACCAGTCAATTCCTTTTTTCTCAGAATGTACCCGACTGTTGATTTTGCTACTCCAAGCATGTCTGCTATCTCTCTGATGGATTTTTTCTTTTTTTTCAGCCTCAGGATGTTCTGCTTCACCTCAATTGATAGTTCCTTAGACCGCATGATGTTTGGTGACACCCACAGCTTCCAAATGCAAAACCACACACCTGTAATCAACCCCAGACCTTTTAACTACTTCATTGATTACAGGTTAACGAGGGAGACGCCTTCAGAGTTAATTGCAGTCCTTAGAGTCCCTTGTCCAATTACTTTTGGTCCCTTGAAAAAGAGGAGGCTATGCATTACAGAGCTATGATTCCTAAACCCTTTCTCCGATTTGGATGTGAAAACTCTCATATTGCAGCTGGGAGTGTGCACTTTCAGCCCATATTATATATATAATTGTATTTCTGAACATGTTTTTGTAAACAGCTAAAATAACAAAACTGGTGTCACTGTCCAAATATTTCTGGACCTAACTGTACCACCACACAGACGTAGAGAAGGTCCCGGAACACGTCGTTCACTAGTTCTTGAAAGACTGCCGGTGAGTTACACAGGCCGAAGGGCATCACACAATACTCGTAATGCCCATTGTGAGTGTTGAATGCGGTCTTCCATTCGTCCCCAGAGCGGATGCGGACCAGGTTATAGGCACCACGAAGATCCAACTTGGTGAACACACGAGCTCCTCTAAGCCGATCAAACAATTCGGGGATGAGCGGCAGGGGGTATTTATTCTTTACGGTGATTTGGTTCAATACCCGGTAGTCAATGCAGGGGCGCAGGTCGCCCTCTTTCTTCTTAACGAAGAAGAAGCCTGCTCCAGCAGGAGAGGAGGATCTCTGGATGAATCCCCTTGCCAGGTTCTCAGTGATGTAGGCAGACATGGCCCTCGTTTCAGCAGGGGACAAAGGATACATCCGTCCTCGAGGTGGTGTGGTTCCCGGCAGTAGGTCGATGGCACAGTCGTAAGGACGATGTGGCGGCAGTACCTCTGACTCTTTTTTATCAAAAACGTCCGCGAAGGACCAATAGGCCGAAGGCAGTCCTGGTAGGGACTCCAGGACTGGAGGTCATCGGATGGGCTGTATGGACCTTAGGCAGTTCTCGTAGCAAGATGAACTCCATCGGGTAATTTCGCCAGCACGCCAGCTGACCGATGGTTCATGTGTCCGTAACCAGGGGAGTCCCAGCAGGATTTGATGAGACATGTGCGGGAGGACGTAGAGAGTGATTTTCTCGGTGTGCAGGGCACCGATACGTAGCTCCACAGGCGTGGTGATCCACGAGATGGTGTCAGAGTCAGAGAGGGGTCTCCCATCTACAGAGGGAATCACGAGAGGTTTGTCGAGTGGAATAACAGGCACCTGGTACTTGTCCACTGTAGCCTGCTGGATGAAATTGCCTGCTGCCCCGGAATCGAGCTACGCTTCTGCCGTGAACCGCGTCTCTCCCGCTGTCACTTGAACAGTCCACGTAACCGGGTCTGAGAGAGTCCCAGTACCTAGGGTGGCCTCTCCTACCAACCCTAGGCTTTGTAGTTTCCCGGCCACTCTGGACAGGAACGTAGCAGGTGTGTGCCCTCTCCGCAGTAGAAGCAGAGACCCTTGGCGAGCCGTTCTGCTCGGCGTTGCTCGGACTGCCTCAATCGGTCAATCTGCATGGGCTCGTGGACAGAGACGCCAGATGACGCCGACTGAGGAACGGCGGGCTTCTGAGGAGGAGAGGAATGCCGTATCAGACGTCTCTCGCGGGACACCTCTTTGGATCGTTTCTGAAAGCGGAGGTCCACGCGGGTGGCCAGAGCGATCAGGGCATCCAGGGTGGAAGGAACATCGCGGCCGGCCAGCTCGTCCTTAATACGACCGGAGAGTCCTTCCCAGAAGGCGGCAGTTATGGCATCGTTGTTCCACCCCAATTCTGAGGCCAAGGTGCGGAAGCGGATGGCATATTAAACCACCGTCAAGGTCCCCTGACGTAGCCTGAGGAGTGATGAGGCGGACGCGGCGGCACGTCCGGGTTCGTCAAAGGTGGTTCGGAAAGCCTGCAGGAATTCCTGGATGTTAGTGGTTACAGGGTCCTCCTTCTCCCACAAGGAGTTCATCCAGGCCAGTGCCTCACCCTCTAGATGGGACATCACAAACGCCACCTTGGCTTGATCGGAGGCAAACAGATGCGGAAGCAGCTTAAAGTGGAGGGAGCACTGATTCAAGAATCCTCTGCAGGTCTTAGGATCTCCGGCATACCGGGGCGGAGAGGCCAAGCGGAGTTTAGAGGCTTCCGAGGAAGCTCCGACGGGAGCTGTGGATGTGGACTGTGATGCCAGGGACGTGGCTGTTGCTTGCAGCGTATTCAGGCGGGTGTCCACTGAGGTCATGAAGGCTAGCATGCGGGATTGGGTCTTGCGTTGTCGTCCGAGTTCCTGCTGCAATCCGGCCAGCTGGGACGCTAGTGCTTTGGCAGGATCCATGGCCTGTTCTTACTGTTAGGACCAGGAGGACGGGAGGCCCAGGAGGTGGATCCACTGGACTGAGCACCCCACCGAGGGCAAGGTGCCCGGTAGCCGGAGCACTATGGGTAGCAGGACAGTCCGTTCAGAGGACCGGAGTGAAGAAGTCCCTGAGACCACGGAGTCTCTGAAGGTAGTCCGGGTGACGAAGCTCAGGTTCGGAGGCCGGGATGATGTCAGGCAGAATCCGGAACCAGCTGAGCGAGAAGGTTGGTCACCACACGGATCCAGGGATCGGAGACGGTAGGGACTGATGAGATGGCGGGCAGTCATCGTCCGGAGTTCTGGAACCGTCAGGACCGGTTGGCGAGGCAGGAGTGGCTCTACAAGACAGACAAGTCAGTACGGGACAAGGCACAGGGGGACCTGACTCCTAGCTTACTAAACATGAAGAACAGGCCCCGCCCACTTGGAAAGGAAACCCCTTTATACCCTGTACCTGTGTGTGTACTATCCTGTCAGTGGACGCTGGCCCTTTAAGAAAAAGTCAATGACCGCGCGCGCGCCCTAACGCGCATGCGCGAGGCCCGGGTGCCAGAAGTCAGGGCTGGAAGCGGTGCACAAGCAGCAGGAGTGCCCGGCAGGGGGCTCAGAGTCGCTTAAGGGTGCCGGGAGCGGGGACCAGGACGCCTGGAGGACGCAGGTGAGGGAGAGGAGGCAAGGAGGCAAGGAGCGGAGGACCAGGGAGCGTGGCACGGGAGCCAGGGAGCGTGGCAAGGGAGCTGGGAAGCGTGACACAGGAGCCGGGGAGCATGGCACGGGAGCCGGGGAGCATGGCACGGGAGCCAGGGAGCGTGGCACGGGAGCCAGGGAGCGTGGCACGAGAGCCGGGGAGTGTGGCACGGGAGTCGGGGAGCGTGACATGTACCTGGAGTCCGTGTAGATATTGGCTGTTTATCTGCAGGGATCTTTTGAAAAAGTATATCTAAAGATCTTTTATCATATGCTAATGAGCTCAGGGACTAGTCACAAGGGTGTTGCTTCCCTTGCTAGTCGGCCACGTTAGTATGCCCACAGGGTTGTGCTAACATGCTAAATTGCTAATGAATACGCATAGTCAGAGGATGATCTCACTCACCTCTGGGCTGCCATTGCCACTCGACGCTGATTTCGGCTCAGTGCGCATGACCCCACAGTTTCGGTCATGCGCACTATGAAGTCGGGTGTACACGTCCTGGCTTCAAACTGAATTAGTGCTCATGACCACTGGTCCGGGACTAAGAAGGGGAGCAACGCCTTTGCGACAAGTGCCCGCGCTCATTAGCATATTATAAAGGATCTTTAGAAATACTTTTTCTGAAGCTCTCTTTATCTATGCTAGTGTATACAGGGACAGTTAGGCCGGAATTAGCAATATGCACCCGAAACTGCTCATGGTTCTGGATGCATATTGCACCTGACAGGTTCACTTTAAACCAGCACTCCTCCCATTTGGCACAGGCATTTTTAATTAGTAGGAGACTGCAAGGAGGGGTTCCGCCTTTTTGTTCTCAGTTCACATACTCAGAGCGTGTGGAAGATGACCTCGCCATTTTGTTTCACAGTGTGCTCGTGCTGTGTGGCGGCCATTGATGTGGTGGTTTTGTTTTGGTGGGGGAGTGTGGCCTGGAGTCTTGGGGACTCAGCCTTGCAGCATGGGTGTATGTGAGGCACCAGATCACCTGCCCTGTTGGTGCATTGTCGCTGCGACGGTAGTTGGTGCACGGCGCCGCACCTTTAAAGCCTCAAATGGGTTAGGGACCCACTCAGAGGATCGCCGTGACGTGGCAATGGGCTTCATACAGTCTGATCAGAATGTTAAACCAAGAACCTATTGTTCAGGTATATGATGTTTTGCCTAGTGGTATTAGATCAAAGTAGGATTTTTGGATGTGCAGTTTATGTCTTTTTCTTCAGCTATATTCCAATGAAAACTGAAGTTCCATTGTGAAAAAAATAAATAAAAAAAGACTGAGAAAATGGCAACAAAAACAAGAAATTATTTAAAAAAAATTCTGATCTTTAACCCCTTAACGACCGCCGATACGCCTTTTAATGGCGGTAATTAAGGGTACTTCTTCTGATCCGCCGCTTTTTAACGGCGGTCAGAAAAAAGGGTATAGCGCCCCCCGGAGTCAGAAAATCTCTGGGATTTCAGCTACCGGGGGTAACTGAGACCCTGGAGATCACGATCAGGGTCAGTTTTTCCGGTCCCCGCTCACGTGATCGCCGTTACAAACCGTGTAACAGCGACGACGTGAAAGTTAATGCTGCGCCAGTAAAAAAATGATTCTTCTCCCATCTGGCATGATCAAACATGTCAGATGAGAGGTGAATGCCCTCCCCCGTTCCCTGGTGTGGACAAAATCTCTTCACGCCTCCGGTCCCCGTCCCCCGTTCCCGTCCCCCTTTCCACGATCTAAAATGGCCGCCACCGCACGAGTTGTGTCCCGCCACAGTGATCCTACTTCACTACATGACGACATGTCAGATGGCACAGAAAGGTCCTCCCAGGTCACCCCCTGTCAGGCTGTCACCCCAGTCTCCCCCAGTCTTGGCCGTTCTCCCTCGTTACCACCTGCAGCGTCGTTCCCCCGTGCCCCTCCTTCTCCTTGTCTTCAGGGAAATGCTGGCCACATGTGCAGAGCACCTGTCAGCCGGCTCTCTGCACGCAGGGACACAGCTTGCTGCAGGTTCACACTGCTGTGGTGTGGACCCGGGGGAGCGTGCTGGGGAGTGTGAGTGCAGTATCACTGCACTCACACTCCTCACATAGAGTGCCTACACTTACAGAAAATGGTGGATACGTTCCCTGAGTGTATCCCCATATCCTAGAACACAGAGTCGTCGTGGGACCTCCAAAATGGATTACAGCGGACCAGATTTTTTTTTTCAATAAATTGGTGAAAGAGGGAATGTGTTGAGTGTTTTTTCAAATAAATTTTTTTATTGTCTTTTTTTATTATTGACTGGGTTGTGATATCGGGTATCTGATAGACGCCGTGACATCACTAACCCCAGGGCTTGATGCCAGGTGACATTACACATCTGGTATCAACCCCATATATTACCCTGTTTGCCACCACATCAGGGCAACCGGATGAGTTGGGGAAAGCACCAGGATTGGCACATCTAATGGATGCACCACTTCTGGGGCGGCTGCGGCCTGCTATTTATAGGCTGGGAAGGGCCAATAACTATGGACCTTCCCACCCTGAGAATACTAGACCACAGCTGTCCGCTTTACCTTAGCTGGTGATCCAATTTGGGGGGACCCCATGTTTTTTTTATTATTATTCGTTTACAAATAATTATAAAAAAGAGCCTGGGGACCCTCCAAATTGTATCAGCAACCAAGGTGAAGCTGCCAGCTGTGGTTTGCAGGCTGCAGCCGTCTGCTTTACTCGAGCTGGCTACCAAGAATGGGGGGACCCCATGTTTTGTTTTTTTTTTAATTATTTATTTTTGGCTAAATACACGTCTAGGCACCCTTTAGTGCCAAATGAAAGTCACTAAAGGGTTCCAGCTTAGAATATGTAGGGGGGTGGGACAATATATATATGTGTTTGACATCTGTCTGTCCACCCATCCTAGCTTTATAGGCTGAGTTCCCGCGATTAGGGTTTCAATCATTTTGGACGCTGTGTTTTACTGCGTCCATAACGCTGCGTTGTACAGTAGAAGCGCAGTGGAAGAATTTTTAGAAATCTCCTGCTCACGGTGCTTATTTTCTCCAGAGCATAAACTGACATATGGTGCTGCAGCATGTCAATTTATGCTGCGGAGACTAGAGTTCTCTGCGAAGAGAATAGAGCTAAAGTCATCAGCAGCCCGAACCTGGACCGTGGTCATAGGCATCACTCACATCTCCACAGACTCAGTGTCGCCAGATCGTGGGCACATAGCCAAAAAATGAGAAATTTGCTGCTAGAGCAACATTTTTGTGATACCCCTTGGGGTTCAAAATGCTCACTATACCCCTGAATAAAACCATTGAGGGGTCTAGTTTCCAAATTGGGGTCACTTGTGGAGGGTTTCTGCTGTATAGGTACCCTAGGGGCCCTGAAAATGCAAAATGGTGCTCACAATCTATTTCAGCTTTACCAAAATTCAAATGGTGCTCCGTCCATTCCAAGCCCTCCTGTTTGTCCAAACAGAGGTTTTTGTCCAGATTTGTGAGGTATCTCTGCACTAATAAGAAATTGGATAAACTGTGGGGTCCACTTTTTGGTGTTTCCTCTTGAAAAAGTGATAAATTTGATGCTAAAGCAAGATTTTTGTGAAAAAAATGAAAATTTTCGATATGATGACCTAAGGTTTTCAAAATCTGTGAAGTACCTGTGGGTTTAAAATGCTCATTATACCAATGGATAAAATCCTTGAGGGGTCTAGTTTCCAGAATGGGGTCACTTGTGGGGGAGGTCCAATGTTTAGGCACCTCAGGAGCTCTCCAAATGCGATATGGTGCCCACTAATGATTCCAGCCAATTTTGCAGTCTAATGGCGCTCCCTCCCATCCGAGCCCTGTCATGCACCCAAACATTTGATTTACAGCACATATAAGGTACTGGCATACTCAGGAGAAATTGCACAATACATTTTTGCTGCACTTTTCCTGATACCCTTGTAAAAAAAAGCTACTTGGTTGAAGTAACAATTTTGTGGTAAAAATGTATTTTTTTTATTTTTACAGCTCAACGTTATAAAATTTTGTGAAGCCCCTGGGGGTTCAAAGTTCTCACCAAACATCTAGATAAATTCCTTGAGGGGTCTAGTTCCCAAAATGTGGTCACTTGTGGGAGGTTTTTGCTGTTTAGGTACCTCAGGGACCCTACAAATTCAACATGGTGCCCGCAATCTTTTTCAGCCAAATTTGCTTTCCAAAATTCAAATATTGCTCCTTTTGTTCTGAGCCCTCCCATTTGTCCAAACAGAGGTTTTTGACCACATGTGGGGTTTCAGCGCGCTCACGTGAAATTGAGTAACAAAATTTTGAGTTCCATTTTGTTGTGTTACTCCTTCAAAAAGTGTATAAATTGGCGCAAGAGCAACATTTTTAGGTAAAATATATATATATATATATATATATATTTACAGTGCCTACAAGTAGTATTCAACCCCCTGCAGATTTAGCAGGTTTACACATTCGGAATTAACTTGGCATTGTGACATTTGGACTGTAAATCAGCCTGGAAGTGTGAAATGCACTGCAGCAAAAAAGAATGTTATTTCTTTTTTTATTTTTTTTTTAAATTGTGAAAAGTTTATTCAGAGGGTCATTTATTATTCAACCCCTCAAACCACAAGAATTCTGTTTGGTTCCCCTAACGTATTAAGAAGTATTTCAGGCACAAAGAACAATGAGCTTCACATGTTTGGATTAATTATCTCTTTTTCCAGCCTTTTCTGACTAATTAAGACCCTCCCCAAACTTGTGAACAGCACTCATACTTGGTCAACATGGGAAAGACAAAGGAGCATTCCAAGGCCATCAGAGACAAGATTGTGGAGGGTCACAAGGCTGGTAAGGGGTACAAAACCCTTTCCAAGGAGTTGGGCCTACCTGTCTCCACTGTTGGGAGCATCATCCGGAAGTGGAAGGCTTATGGAACTACTGTTAGCCTTCCACGGCCTGGACAGACTTTGAAAGTTTACACCCGTGCCGAGGCCAGGCTTGTCCGAAGAGTCAAGGCTAACCCAAGGACAACAAGGAAGGAGCTCCGGGAAGATCTCATGGCAGTGGGGACATTGGTTTCAGTCAATACCATAAGTAACATACTCCACCGCAATGGTCTCCATTCCAGACGAGCCCGTAAGGTACCTTTAATTTCAACGCGTCATGTCAAGGCTCGTCTACAGTTTGCTCATGATCACTTGGAGGACTCTGAGACAGACTGGTTCAAGGTTCTCTCGTCTAATGAGACCAAGATCGAGATCTTTGGTGCCAACCACACACGTGACGTTTGGAGACTGGATGGCACTGCATACGACCCCAAGAATACCATCCCTACAGTCAAGCATGGTGGTGGCAGCATCATGCTATGGGGCTGTTTCTCAGCCAAGGGGCCTGGCCATCTGGTCCGCATCCATGGGTAGATGGATAGCACGGCCTACCTGGAGATTTTGGCCAAGAACCTCCGCTCCTCCATCAAGGATCTTAAGATGGGTCATCATTTCATCTTCCAACAAGACAACGACCCAAAGCACACAGCCAAGAAAACCAAGGCCTGGTTCAAGAGGGAAAAAATCAAGGTGTTGCAGTGGCCTAGTCAGTCTCCTGACCTTAACCCAATTGAAAACTTGTGGAAGGAGCTCAAGATTAAAGTCCACATGAGACACCCAAAGAACCTAGATAACTTGGAGAAGATCTGCATAGAGGAGTGGGAAAAGATAACTCCAGAGACCTGTGCCGGCCTGATCTGGTCTTATAAAAGACGATTATTAGCTATAATTGCAAACAAGGGTTATTCCACAAAATATTAAACCTAGGGGTTGAATAATAATTGACCCACACTTTTATGTTGAAAATTTATTAAAATTTAACTGAGCAACATAACTTGTTGGTTTGTAAGATTTATGCATCTGTTAATAAATCCTGCTCTTGTTTGAAGTTTACAGGCTCTAACTTATTTGCATCTTATCAAACCTGCTAAATCTGCAGGGGGTTGAGTACTACTTGTAGGCACTGTATATATATATTCCATTCCACATTGCTTTTGTTCTGGTGAGGCAAATGAAGGGTTAATAAACTTCTTGAATATGGTTTTGAGTACTTTGAAGGGTGCAGTTTTTAGAATGGTGTCACTTTTGGGTATTTTCTGTCACTTCGGCCTCTCAAAGTCACTTCAAATACGATGTGGTCCCTAAAAAAATGGTTTTGTGAATTTTGTTGAAAAAATGGGAAATTGCTGATGAACTTTGAACCCTTTTAACTTCCTAACACCAAAAAAATTTTGTTTCAGAAATTGCGCTAATGTAAAGTAGACATGTGGGAAATGTTGTTTATTAACTATTTGGTGTGAAATAGCTCTCTGGTTTAAGGGCATAAAAATTTAAAGTTTGAAAATTGCAAAAGTGTCAAAATTTTCATCAAATCTCCGATTTTTTCACAAATAAAAGCAAAAAATATCGTTCTAAATTTATAACTATCATGAACTACAATATGTCACAAAAAACAATTTCAGAATCACTGGGATCCGTTGAAGTGTTCCAGAGTTATAACCTTATAAAGTGACACTGGTCAGAATTGCAAAAAATGGCCTGGGCATTAAGTACAAAACTGGCTTCGTCCTTAAGGGGTTAAAATAAAATATAAAAACAACAATACAAGTTTGATATTGACAAAATATTTCTGATCTGAAGAATTATATTGCCAAGTCATTTTTGCCACAAAATTATCACACAAAAAAAGAAACAAGAAACCGTTTGCGGTACTACTTTATTTTTTTTCATCATTTCACTGCATTGACATTTATTTTCCTTTAGATCAGCACTTTATATGGTAAAATGAACAGTGTCAAATTACAGCTTGTGCAGCAAAAAAAGCTTCTCATATGGGAATGTCAAAAGAAAAAGAAAAAAGTTATGGATCTTGGAGACAACGAAAGTGCAAAAATAAAAATTGGGTGTGATGGGAAAATGTTAAAATAAATGTTATAGGGATGTATCAGAAAATGTCTTCCCAATTCAAACAACTGAACATTCTTTTCTATACAGTAAACGCCCTAAATTCACCCATTACCAATACCTTAGATTTTAAATTGTTTGGATTATTATCAGGAATGAAGAGAGTAACATGAGACCTGTATGGGGGCCAGCGGCCAAGAGGGCTCACAAAGTCTGCCAGGAAGAGTAATCAGTGTGATGTACAATTACACTTTTTGTCAAATATGACTGAGAACGTTGTCTGACTGCAAATATCGTAATTTACTTACATAATTACTATTGGTTCTGTTTTAGAACACAAGTCTTTTTATGCTCATGGTATAGGACTATGTGACTTAAATTCTTACATACTGGCTACTTTAGAGAAGTTGTAAACACTGTACATCTTTGGGCACCTTTATTGAATAATAATAATAATAATCTTTATTTCTATAGCGCCAACATATTCCGCAGCGCTTTACAATTCAGGAGGCTCATATACATATACATATCATATACATAAACATATACAAACAAGTAACAATTATAGAAGATACAATATTTAAAAGGAAAAATGGCAACCCTGCTCGTGAGAGCTTACAATCTACAATGAGATGGGGGGAGGGGCAAGGTACAAGTGCTTATTTACAATGACAATCCAGCCATCTCATGGGGGATAGATAATGGCTTCCTGGACCAGTTGGCCAGAGCCTTGAGATGCATTTGGGTGCCATGGAGTTTGACGTGTGGTTATGTTCTGAGAAGTTGTAGAGGGATTAGGTGAAATTAGTTTGGCTAAGGAGTGTGATAGGCCGCCCTAAAAAGATGCGTTTTTAGGGAGCGTCTGAAGCTGAGTAAGTTGTGATTTGTTCTAACTTCTTGGGGTAGAGCGTTCCAGAGGTTTGGTGCAGCTCGGAAGAAGTCTTGGATTCGGGAGTGGGAGGTTCGAATTAGTGTGGATGTTAGTCGAAACTCATTTGCAGAGCATAGAGAACGGGTGGGATGATTGAATAGATGCTAACAGGATTAAACAGGGGCATAAAAAGAGGGTCGGACATAGCTTGGGGCCCCTATGCAAGAAATTGTGCCTGGGCCCCTCCTTCATTGGCGACAAAGCTGCAACTATAGATATATATGTGTGTGTGTGTGTGTGTGTGTGTGTATACACAGTGTATATACACAGTATATATATATATATATAAAACATAGCAACAGATGTGTGCTGCAGCTAAATGTGCACAGAGCAGGGAGCAGCGCACAATGCTTAGCGCTGGCTCCCTGCTCTCCTAGCTACAGCACACATCGGGTTAATTAACCCGATGTGTCCTGCAGCTACATGTGCACAGAGCAGGAGCCGGCACTGACAGTGAGAGCGGCGGAGGCTGGTAACAAAGGTAAATATCGGGTAACCAAGGACAGGGCTTCTTGGTTACCCGATGTTTACTGTAGTTACCAGCCTCCGCAGAAGCCGGCTCCTGCTGCCTGCACATTTAGTTGTTGCTGTCTCGCTGTCACACACAGCGATCTGTGCTTCACAGAGGGACAGCAACAACTAAAAAATGGCCCAGGACATTCAGCAACAACCAATGACCTCACAGCAGGGGCCAGGTTGTTGCTGGATGTCACACACAGCAACATCGCTAGCAACGTCACAAAAGTTGTTCGTTAGCAGCGATGTTGCTAGCGATGTTGCTTAGTGTGACGGGGCCTTATTAGTCATCACTCACCTCCCCCTTCTCATTGATCCATCCTCAGTGTATTAGTCACCACTCACTTCCTCCTCCTCATTGTTTCCTCCTCAGAGTATTAGTCATACTCACCTCCCCATCCTCATTGTACCATCCTCAGGCTGTTAGTCATCACTCACCTCACCCTTCTCTTTGTCCCCTCCTAAGGCTATTAGCCACCATTTACCTCCCCTTTTCCCCCCCTTTATTATCCCCTCCTCAGTAGTCACCACTTGCCTCCCGTTCCTCATTGTCCTATCCTCAGTCTATTACAAGAAAAAAAAAAGTCACCCCTCTACCACTAATCTGCATCTTCTCTTGCTGGGCAATTTTCAAATGACACAGGCACGCGCTCTACTGGCATCATTATGACATGCTTGTGTGTGTCACAGAGAAAGTGCCAGGCAGGGAGCAGAAAACAGACACCTGTGTTCCACTGCCTGCACTGTGCAGTGCTGCAGTATCGCTCCCTGCCCGGCGCACGCTGCATGTCATGAGGGCAATCTGGCCAGTGGCCCCCCTGGGCCTCAAGCTCTGGCAACAGGTAAGGTTGCCCTCATTATTAACCGCCCAGCAAGGTCCCCCTGCAGCTGAACCCTTAAGCTTATCTCACAACTTTCAGCCCTAACAAAGTAATTTTCCTCTGATCGAAGACCCTAGATTCCCCTTTCATTATCCCAATAAAGTATAATGGCAATAAAAGTGCTCCACAAATACTGTATGATACTCCCACATTGCATTCCTCCACGGTATACTCCACAGGCATAGTATGATAACCATTCTGTACCCCTTGAACTCCCCCAGCCAAGTATGATGACCCCAATGCAATATGATCCCCAAACTGTCCGCACCACAAAACCCTTCATGAAGTATAGTGGGCTTATATATAGTATCATGACCCTCACACCTTTCCACACTGTATAAAGGCTGCAACTAGCCCTCCAAACGGTATAATAGCCTTCTATATAGTATAATGGCTTCAAATAATAGCCTTCCATACAGTATATTAGGTTCCACGTAGCATTCATATAGTATAATGAGCCTCACATAGCCCTCCAAATATTAAAATGGCCCCACATAGCCCTCGATATACCATAATCGGCCCCACATTGTATTTTATGTAGCATAATGACCCCACACAACCTTCTATATTGTGTAATGGGCCCATATTGCCTTCCATACAGTATAATGCACTGCATACTTCTCCTTATAGTATAGTGTACCCCGCATAATACTCCATATAGTATAATTCACCCCCTATAGCCCTCCATAAAGTATAATTCACACCCTAATAGTTCTCCATATAGTATAATGCACCCCCATAATCCTTTATAAAGTATAATGCACACCCCCATAGTCCTCCATATAGTAATATGCAACCCATAGACCTCTGTATAGGATACTGTACTCCATAGTCTCCCATAAAGTATAATGCACCTTCATAGTCCTCTATATAGTATAATGCACACACTATAATAGTCCGTATAGTATAATAGCCCCAACAATGGACTCACTGATTTAAAACAAATAAATACTCCCCTCACCTCCTTCACGCTCTGCAAACAAGGTTCGGCTAACATCCACACTTATCCGAACCTCCCACTCCCGGATCCAAGACTTCTCCCGAGCTACACCAATCCTCTGGAATGCTCTACCCCAAGATGCTAGCACAAATCACAACTTAGGGGTACTTCACACACAGCGATATCGCTACTGAAATCACTGCTGAGTCACGGTTTTTGTGACGCAGCAGTGACCTCATTAGCGATCTCACTTTGTGTGACACTGAGCAGCGATCTGGCCCCTGCTGTGAGATCGCTGCTCGTTACACACAGCCCTGGTTCGTTTTTTTTATTGTTGCTCTCCTGCTGATAAGCACACATCGCTGTGTGTGACAGCGAGAGAGCAACAATCCTGAATGTGCAGGGAGCAGGAGCCAGCGTCTGACAGCCTGCGGTAAGCTGTAACCAAGTTTTCAAGAAGGATTCCCTGGGGAGTGGTGGTGAGAGTCGTAAGGACCTTACACTGCATATCCGTAATCTTAAACAACTACTTCACCGCAGAACACGAATTTGGTGGAACAAAGGGTTTTTAGAGCAATATGTTACCAAGGGATTAATCCCACGGGGCCTGCGTATACAGGTGTTCCCATCATTTCTAATTGATAAGGAATGGTTCAAAGACAAATGGGAGGAATGTGCAAACCAATGTTCATTAAAATGTATGGAATTGTTAATTAAATTAAATGGTGAAAATCTTAAAGAAATTGAGAAGGAGATTGAGACCTTACAAGAATTCGTACATAAAGAACTCCCAGCCAGTGAGTTACAAAAACTTAATGCTGAATTGGAAGCTGACTTCATTAAATGGGAGAACGAATTAAAAACCACTAAAAGTAAAAAGTTTCAGAGGGATCTTTCCGATCTCCAATTAAATCAAGTCTATAGGTGGAATAAAAAGAAATTTCCACTACGTGGTCTAAATAGAACAAGATCCTTCTCTATTTCCTCTGTTACCTCTGGGGAGGAGTCAGAAATTGATGGTGCCAAGGGTGGGCCTGGTTCATCATATCGCCAGAAATGGGACAAACTGGGAGTACTTCGAAGTTATAAAGGAAAAAACGGGAATAAACGGAAGGAAATCTCCCCGAATGGTGCCCAGGACACCAAAAGGAAATAGAATAACCTAGAGGTAATTAATTTATCTCCTCATAAGTTGTCTGATGCGCAGTGTCAGGTATTGAAACTGGGCCTGACCTTTGTCCCCAATAACAGGTTTGACTATTTTACATCTGTAAAAGATTTATACCTATTCTCACGCAAATTGGTTCTGGGGAAGTTGCATCAGAAACGTGACACTCCAGAATTATCATTGTCCACCATTGAACAAGAGGCCTTAAGGGATTTGGAGGATTTGCTCAGAGAACAGGAAACTGGTTCCCTGGGCAGATTTCCTGGAAGGCTCCTCCCAAAATCGACCACATTCCCTCCCTTGTCCTTGTGCCCTCAGGTGGAAATTTTCACTAAGTTGGTATTGGAGGATTTCAAGGCCATTCAAAGATTTCCAAAAAGCGACAATTTATCTAGAGCCTAGAGAATGGCAATAAGTGAACTGAGGGACATGAAGGATATTGTAATTAAGAGTGCTGACAAGGGCGGGAATGTGGTGGTTTGGCCGACCAATAAATACGAACATGAAGCCTTCCGCCAGTTGAATGATAAAACTACATATTTACGACTGGACAAAAATCCAATCCCAGCCTTCAATGTGGAATTGCAGGAGATAATAGATAGAGCATGTCGTGATGGAGTCATCCCCCAAAAAGTTATGGATGGTTTGATTGTAAAACATCCTAAAACCCCAACGTTCTACTTACTCCCCAAGGTCCACAAAGATGCCACCAATCCCCCTGGACGTCCTATCGTCTCGGGAATTGGTGGCATCTGTGATCCTATCTGCAAGTTCGTGGACCATTACTTAAAGCCTCTGGTCCATGATTTACCATCTTACGTCAGAGATACCTCTGACGTATTAACAAAAATGGAGGGACTTCACATCGACGAGGATATGTGGATTGTGACGGCCGATGTGGAGTCCCTATATACGTGCATCTCGCACAAGGATGGACTGGAGGCTGCTCAACTGTTCCTGGGGGGTAGTGGGTGGGGCGGCGCTGTTTGTGGATTGATTGTGGATCTCCTTGAATTCGCTCTGACGCACAATGTGTTTGTCTTTAAAGACAGATATTACCTCCAACGACGTGGCACCGCCATGGGGGCAGCATGCGCACCATCTTATGCGAATTTATTTCTAGGCATGTGGGAGCATAAACTCTTCCATGAGAACAGCATGTTTTCTAAACATGTTGTTCTCTGGTTGAGGTATATTGATGATGTGCTGTTCCTGTGGCAAGGTGCCAGGTCAGAGTTGGAGGATTTTATGAGAGCTATTAATGTCAATGATTTAAACATCAGACTGACACATTGTGCGCTTCAGAGGTGGATGGAGTTCTTGGATATATTGTTTGAAGTGGACAATGATGGTGTGTTGCAGACGGATATTCACAGAAAGGATACTGCAAACTTCAAACGGAACCTAAAGACTCATCTGTTCAGAAATGCCTATAACCTTGAATGACCTCACTGCCCCACCACCGTGCGGAGCTGCCGCCCCACCACCGTGCGGAGCTGCCGCCCCACCACCGTGCGGAGCTGCCGCCCCACCACCGTGCGGAGCTGCCGCCCCACCACCGTGCGGAGCTGCCGCCCCACCTACACCCCACCTACTGTCTCCTCCCCATAATCCTATAGAATGTAAGCCCGCAAGGGCAGGGCCCTCTTCCCTCTGTACTAGTCTGTCTACTGTAACTTGTATATGTATTTTGTATGTAACCCCCTTCTCATGTACAGCACCATGGAATCAATGGTGCTCTATAAATAAATAATAATAATAATAATAATAATAATAATACTTCTGTGAATTCCCTTCTGCACGCATCATCAGCCCATACTCGATCCACGATCAGAGCTGTCCCTATGGGACAATTCTTGAGGGTCAGGAGAGTGTGTTCCACGGACCAAAGATTTGAGATGCAGGCCGAGGACCTTGGGGAGCGTTTTCTACAGAGGGGGTATAGTAGACGGAACATCAAAAAAAGTTACTTGCGGGCTAGGCATACACGAAGGGAACAGCTCCTTTTCAAACCGACTCCCCCGGAGACTACTGAGAATGTACTAAGGTTTATTTCGACTTTTAATTGCAGATGGGGTGAGATGAGGGACTCCCTGTCCAAACACTGGTCGGTTTTACAAACAGACCCAGGTTTGGCGGGTCTTATCCCAAAGTCGCCCCTTATGACATCTCGGAGAGGAAGAAACCTTAAGGATCTGTTGGTGGAGAGCCACTATGTGGCTAAGCCAAGTAATCTCTTCGGTACCTCTGGGGGAATTTCGAGGAGAGAGGGTGGCTGTTTTCCATGCGGGGATTGCCTGGCCTGCAGGGATAGAAACATCATTAGGGGTTTCGATTTTTGCTCTGCCAACGGTATAAAAACATTCAAAACTCTAAAACGTATCTCCTGCAGTAGCACATACGTCATTTATTTGGCAACTTGTCCGTGCCAAAAGATGTATGTTGGACTTACATCACGGCAGCTCCGGACAAGAATAAGAGAGCATGTCCGTGACATTCTCAATTCAAAACAATGTTTGGATTTGTCACTCCTCAGAACCCTTCCACGACACTTCCATGTTCACCATAGTTGCAATCCCTCAGGACTAAAGGTCAGAGGGATTGACATTTTACATTGTGGCATCAGGGGGGGGCGATCTAAAAAAGCGGTTGGCCCAAATGGAGTGCCGTTGGATCGCTACTCTGGGCACTATGGCCCCTATGGGGCTAAATGAGAAATTAAGCTTCTCCTCCTTTTTGTGAGTTCCCAGCCTTGGGTCTGCCCCTCCTAAATGCCTATCCCACATGTCAACTCCATGTGGAAATATCTATGGTTTAGTAACATGGCGGTGGTTTTGAGAGTAAAATCTTTGGTGAGGTATTTGATTGGGATTTATGGGATTAAGATCTCGATTTATGGAAGTATTCTATGCAGTGCTGTTCCAGGACTCTCTTTTTTTAATTGTGTTGTCTTTATGTATTATTTTAACAGTAAACTCTATGTACACTCTCCTCATTGTTACCTTGGACTGCTGGTGATGAATATAGAGAAATGACCGATTGACAAGAAGGATAGATGGACCATCTAGATTACACTATAAACTACCATTTCATCATGCTGGGAGCCCTGATGAGAATGAATGCAGTAACAAATATATTGCATGGACTCTGGATCTATTGAATTGGATATACCAAAGTGGCTCACTAATGATGTTTTGTCTACTTCCATGTAAAGATGTGTATCGGTAGGCTAACTGTGTGTGATATATTTTTATATGGGTGGTGATTCATCCATATAGTAGGGATAGATTTGGGCGTATATAACATGATGGGAACTTGTTACAGCTATGTCCTATCAGGTGTATGCTTTGACAGAGCACCCTGATGGCTTATATTCCCTTGTCACTATTTTTCTTCTTTTTCCTCTAGTTTTTCTTTTTCTCTATTCACTTCTTTAGTTTACCTCTTGTCATATTTTGATGGGTCAGATTCCTTATGTGTATCAAATATCGGTTACCATACTAACACTCCCTGTGTGTGGGTGCTGCCGCTGCGCGTGCGCGCGGGGCGCTGCCTCCGGATGTCGTCGCGCGGCGGCCTCAATATTCCCGATGCGCATGTCTGGTGACGTCACTGAGGGAATTCCCTCTGACGTGCACCTCGGGGATGAGAGCCGCCGTGCGGTGACGCTACTTCCGGGCGCCCCGTCCCGCGCGCATGCGCCGCTACGTCAGCGATCCACACACATGGAAAACGGCACCAGTAATCAGGGCATTTACTGCTATAAATGAGGAACGTGCTGTGTGATTATCCATTCGCCTGCACCCCGCTGATGAAGCTTTGGCGACACGCGCGTCCGGGTTGAAGGATATTTGCCTACCCACCTCTGAACCACCACTGTCAGGCTCTCCATTCTCACACCATGGGTAAGTCCACAAACTGTTGTTATCTGATGTGACTATTTGATCACATGGTGTGTCTTCATTATAGCTGCACGGGCTGTTTACTTATTCTCTTGATACTATGATGGGTTGATCTGGGTGGTTCATTGATGGGTGGGTGAATATAGAATCCATCTACCTCATATTTGCATTTATGTAAAATGAATTTTACCCTTTTTTGGTTATTATTTAATAAAATTTGATATTTATAATCTGAATCAGTCTCCTATACGTGTTTTACACGAGTTTCTGTGAACAATCCTGAATGTGCAGGGAGCAGAGGCCGGCGTCTGACAGCCTGCGGTAAGCTGTAACCAAGTTAAAGATATTTACCTTCGTTACCAGCCTCCGCAGCTCTCATGCTGCCAGTGCCGGCTCCTGCTCCCTGCACACGCTAAGCTAAGCGGTGTGTGCTGGTAACTAAGGTAAACATCGGGTAACCATACCCGATGTTTACCTTAGTTACCAGTGTCCGCAGCTTCCAGACGCCGGCTCCGTGCAAGCGCAGCGTCGCTTGTACGTCGCTGCTGGCTGGGGGCTGGTCAGTGGTCGCTGGTGAGATCTGCCTGTTTGACAGCTCAACCAGCGACCATGTAGCGACGCAGCAGAGATCCTGACCAGGTCAGATCGCTGGTGGGATCGCTGCTGCGTCCCTAAAAGTGTGACAGTACCCTTAAGGCTACTTTACACGCTGCGATATCGGTACCGATATCGCTAGCGTGGGTACCCGCCCCCATCTGTTGTGCGACACGGGCAAATCGATGCCCATGCCGCACAACATCGCCCAGACATGTCACACATACTTACCTGCCCGGCGACGTCGCTGTGACCGGCGAACCGCCTCCTTTCTAAAGGGGCAGTTCGTTCAGCGTCACAGTGACGTCACAGCTGCGTCACTGAACTGCCGCCCAATAGAAGTGGAGGGGCGGAGATGAGCGGGACGTAATATCCCGCCCACCTCCTTCCTTCCGCATTGTGGCCGGGAAGCAGGTAAGGAGAGGTTCCTCGTTCCTGCAGTGTCACACGTACCGATGTGTGCTGCCGCAGGAACGAGGAACAACCTCGTTACTGCTGCAGTAACGATTTTTGAGAATGGACCCCCATGTCACCGATGAGCGATTTTGCACGTTTTTGCAACGATGCAAAATCGCTCATAGGTGTCATATGCAACGGCATCGCTAATGCAGCCGGATGTGCGTCACCAATTCCGTGACCCCAACGAGTTCGCATTAGCAATGTCGTAGTGTGTAAAGCCCCCTATAGTCTATCCTTATCCTAGCAAAGTCAATGAGAATTCTGAAGTGCTGTGCGCACGTTGCTTCTTTTTTCCTTGAGGTTTTGGGTGCAGAGAAGAGAAGCAGCATGTCAATAGTTGTTGCGTTTTTTAGCCCTTTCAGGCATTGATTTTACAAAACCAAATACACACCACAAAAACGCCCCAAAAAAGCACCAAAATGCATAAAAACAACTCGTGTTTTTGGTGCATTTTTCTGCCACAAGGTGCATTTTTTTGGTGCAGAAAATTTCTGCGCGTAATCTGCAGTGTGCGTACATACCCTAACAATGAACTTGGGGGGTGAATAATGTTTTGCTCAAAAAAGTCAGCAGACTAGATTTTCTCCTGCAATGTACAAGAAGCATGATGATTTTGTTATCATGTGCTGTAGTACAATGTTATCGTCGCTATTAATGCTGGCTGACATATATATTAGTAATGTTTTTTTGGCTATCACAGGGTGATGTCTGTTTTGTGTTTGGCTGTCAGTATTGTTATGTACAGATGGGTATGGTTTATTTATTGATTATCATATTATTACATTATGTTGAATGCTACTCTCAGGAGTTGGTACATGAATAGACGGGGTGAAGAGGTATGATAAGGGCAGTACGATGAATATGGACCTCTATTACATGGATTAGTTCCATATGCTGACTGCTGCTGGTTTGAATTAGAAGATGTCATTCTCAATAGAGCTTTCTGGGTTATTTTACCATTTCTTGATTAATGGGAGTCACGGCGTACTATTTACTTTTCCTTCTTTAGGACTCCCTAGCTCTCACCCTCAAAGATTTTATCTCTGAGACATTAGAACAAATACAGAATTCACTATTGAACCAAGAATTTTGTTAAATAGGCACATTAAAGGGGTTATCCAATTTCTGAAGAAAATAACATCAAATGCTAAAAAATAAAATCCTAATTTACTATCCCCCACGATGCAGCACATATACTCCAGTGGTCCAATTTGTATTTCTTTAAAAGTGGACATCACTTGACTGCTGCAGACAATCAGTGCCGCCGCGGTCACATACCATTCTACTGGAATCATTAAGCGCTAAGCCATAATGTTAGTAACATATGGCTGTGACTACTGAAGCCACAGATTCGTGCGGTCATATCTTGACTGCCATTGTATATGTGCTGGATTGGCTGGAGCTAGAAGAGGTGAGTGCTGTATGTTTGTTTTTCATTGTCTCATGTTAGTTGCTCTTTTGTTGTTTTGTTTTGTTTCTTTTTTAGAAAACTAAATAACTTCTTTAAAAAGAAAAGAAAAAAAAAATAAAGAAGAAAATAATATAAACATATACCCTGCTGTAACTAAATAAAACCATAATGCCTATAAATAAACATAGGGTACTTAGTAAGCACTATTTTTGATCAAAAAAGCGTAAAGCCTGGATCCTTCCGTTGTCTGCTATGGTCTCTGACCCTCTATCTCTAACTGGGATCTGGCTCTTATATGGGCAAATTAGAAGCTTCATTAGATCTTTACACAATAGGAGTCCGCTTTTTAGACCACTTACCTCTTTCGAATCCCTGTGTCTGGCAAGCGACCCACCGGTCCACATGGTCTCATTATTATACAGAATCTTCCTCGAAGCTCGTAGGGGAGATGGCATTCAGTTGCCTTTCTTTACTAGGCTGGAAGGCTGATTTTGGAAGATAGCTATCAGAAGGATAACGTACAAAAATCTTGCTTTTCCCTCACAAATCCTCCATATGTTCCTTGACCCAGGAGAGGAGCTATAAAATTCTCTCGAGATGGTGTAGATGCCTGACCTCTATTAATAAAATTTTCCCTGGAGTTCCAGACACTTGCTGGAGATGTGAACATCATAGAGGTACCTATCTCCACATATGGTGGTCATGCCCTCTTATTAAAAACCTCTGGAGCGCGGGTTTTGCTATTATTAACAAACTTTCAATGCCAAAAGTGAATCCGACCCCAGAACTAGCTTTACTTTCTTTATGTAACTTTTCCATATCAGAATACAAGAAAAACCTACTAAAGGCTACTTTACACACTGCGATATCGGTACCGATATCG
This sequence comes from Anomaloglossus baeobatrachus, assembly GCF_048569485.1. NCBI lineage: Eukaryota > Metazoa > Chordata > Amphibia > Anura > Aromobatidae > Anomaloglossus > Anomaloglossus baeobatrachus. Next base: position 562,710,355 of record NC_134356.1, read on the forward strand.
CTAGTGTGGGTACCCGCCTCCATCTGTTGCGCGACACGGGCAAATCGCTGCCCGTGCCGCACAACAGCCGTCACACATACTTACCTGTCCGGCGACGTCGCTGTGACGGGCGAACCGCCTCCTTTCTAAGGGGGCGGTCCGTGCGGCGTCACAGCGACGTCACTGAAGCATCACTGAACCGCCGCCCAATAGCAGCGGAGGAACGGAGCTGAGCGGGACGTAACATCCCGCCCACCTCCTTCCTTCCTCATAGCGGCCGGGAGGCAGGTAAGGGGAGCTTCCTCATTCCTGCAGCGTCACACGCAGCGATGTGTGCTGCCGCAGGAACGAGGAACAACTTCATTACTACTGCAGTAACGATTTTTAAGAATGGACCCCCATGTCGCCGATTAGTGATTTTGCACGTTTTTGCAACGATGCAAAATCGCTTATTGGTGTCACACGCAACGGCATCGCTAATGCGGCCGGATGTGCGTCACAAATTCCGTGACCCCAACGACTCCGCATTAGCGATGTCGCAGCGTGTAAAGCCCACTTTAGACATATTCTATCAGCTGTCAGAAGATTAATCCCACGCTTGTGGAAACAGAAGAGGGTGCCGTCTCGTGCGGAACTTGTTGATGAGCTTAATGATATCTGTAGGATGGAAGATCTAACGGCACAGACTATAGGGTACTTTACACGCTGCGACATCGCTAACGGTATATCGTCGGGGTCACGGTGTTTGTGACGCACATCCGGCGTCGTTAGCGACATCGCAGTCTGTAACACCTCTGAGCGACCTAAAACGATCGCAAAGAGGTAAAAATTGTTGGTATTGGAGAGGTCGCTCCAACACCAAAAATCGTTGACAGGTGAGTAGCGAGGTTGTTTGTCGTTCGTGCGGCAGCACACATCGCTATGTGTGACACCGCAGGAATGAGGAAACTCACCGTACCTGCGTCCACCGGCAATGAGGAAGGAAGGAGGTGGGCGGGATGTTTGGCCCGCTCATCTCCACCCCTCCTCTGCTATTGGGTGGCCACTTAGTGACGTCGCTATGACGCCAAACAAACCGCCGCCTTAGAAAGGAGGCGGTTCGCCGGTCACAGCGACGTCGCTAGGCAGATAAGTAGTGTGACGAGTGTAAGCGATGTTGTGTGCCACGGACAGCGATTTGCCCGTGCCGCAAAACCGACGGGGGCGGGTACGCTCGCTAGTGATATCGGTACCGATATTGCAGCGTGTAAAGTACCCTTATGAGAGGTTCGGAGAGATTCCTGGAAGTTTGTTCACCCTGGATATTATTTCGAGATCCTCCTGACTTGTTGCTGTGGCTTAATGGGATTCGACCCCCACGTGTGAGCAAAACATTAAATTCACCTGAGGGTAGTCAGTCATCCCCATAGGTTCCTGTGGGTCTGTGTTGGCCCCACGGTCTTCCATTATTCCTAGTGTTTTCCTTTATTCTGGACTTTTCTTCCTTCCCCTTTTTCTCCTTCCCATATCTTCTCCCACTGTCTTTTAGGCTGTGTCCGCACTTTGCGTCCTACTTGCAGTTCCAAACGCACCCTCTGGCAGTAATTGATTGTGGCCAAAGTTGCTTTTGACCACAAACTAGCGCTAAAAACGCATGCGTATTTACCGTGTTTAAGGTGCGTTTTTAGCGCTTTTTACATACTTTTCAATAGCGTTTTGACAGATGCGTTTTGAACATAAAGACACTGCTAAATAAAGTTTAAACAGTCAAACATAATGAAAAAAGAGAAAAAAAAAAAAAGGGCCAAAAATATAATTTATGAAAATATAAAGAAAATAGTTATATTTCATATAATTATAGCTTTTTTTACTATTTAGCGGTAAAATAGCAATAAATTAATATTTTTCATTAATCTAATTGTCGGACTATGTGTGTGTGTAAAGGGACATATCAAATCTTTATTTTGATGTCCAAAAAGCATGCGTTTATTTAGTCCAAAATGCATGTTTTCTGCACCTAAAAAGCAGGTAAAACGCTGTAATTTTGATTTTGCTTGCGTTTTCACATTTCTCATTGACTTCTATGTTATCAAAACGCTGCAGAAATGGCAAAAACAATTGACATGCTGCTTCTTTGAACGCATGGTTTTTGCCACAATTTATGCAAATTAAACGCAGTGTTTTAAAACGCAAAGTGCGGACGGAAAATCATCCTTTTCCATAGACTATTATGGAAAATCAAAACGCATGCGTTTTGGCATGAAAAGGCTGCTGCTCAAAACGCTGTGGAAACGCAAAGTGCGGACACAGCCTTAGTTCTATCCTCTAAATTTCCTTCTCCTTTCTTCTTAATGTTTCAATTCTGGTGTAAGACTATAACGTTGTGGAACATCTTTCTAGTTATTGTCACAAAATTTGTAATCTGATTTTGATAAATGTATGATTGCTCCACTCTTTTATTTTTATATCTGTATTGTTATGTCTAATAAAACTTGATTTAACTTAAAAAAAGCATAAAGCCATCCCACAGCGGCAAGGTGAACCCAATCGGGACAGTACCTACACTCTCTAATATTAAAACCTCACAATGTGTCAAAACAGGCCTCAATCTGAATAAGGGCAGAGAGTAACTGGGTCCCAACTGGACACACAGCCATGGGAAGCACTAGATGAAATGTAATGCCCAGCACCCTGAGAAAGGAGCCGCACCCTAATTGTACTGAATACAAGAGACTACGATACAACAAAAAGTGAGCTAGAGTATGAGTTGGTGTACATCTAATTTCTAAGCTCATGTTCACAATGGCTATAAGACATAAAAAAAAAAGAAGAAAATAATATGTAGAAACACTATTTTTGATCAAAAAAGTGTAAAACCATCCAACCACGACAAGGTGTACTCAATCGGGACATTACCTATCTTCTCTAATATTAAAACCTCATCATGTGTCAACAAACATCAATCTCAATAAGGGCAGAGAGTGGCTCCAACTGGACACACAGCCATGGGAGACAATATAGAGGAAATAAAATGCCCAGCTCACTGAGAAGGGGGCCACACCCTATTTGTACTGAATACAAGAGACTACAAAACCACAAGAAAGTGAGTTGGTGTACATGTAACTTGTAAGCTCATGTTCACGCTGTCCATAAGACATAAAAAACAAAGAAGAAAATAATATGAACATATACCCTGCTGTAACTAAATAAAAGCATAATGCATATAAAACATAGGGTACTTAGTAAACACTATTTTTGATCAGAAAAGCATAAAGAGCTTACAAGTTACATGTACACCAACTCATACTCCGGCTCACTTTTTTGTTGTTTTGTAGTCTCTTGTATTCAGTACAAATAGGGGGTCACCCCCTACTCAGGGTGCTAGGCATTTAATTTCATCTAGTTCTAGTCCAGTTGGGACCCAGACACTGATATGGCTCAGCGTGATAGGAAAATGAAGAAGAAAAAAATCCCAGCACTTCCAATCCAAGGTAGATAATAAAAATAGAGAACTTTAATCCTAACACATATTAAAAACAGAGAGAACCTGCTCTGAGTCCACTGAGATACATATTCCACTGTGAGCCAGGCGAGGGTGAGAAATCTATGGCGGGAGGGGGGGCTACTCTGATTTTGTTTCACTCCATATGCCCAATGGTTAAACGATTAATCCTAAAGCACTGGCTAGATGACCGGCTACCTGAATTTGGCGAGATTATCGGGCAGCTTAAAGCCTTACTCAATCTAGACTGGCGGGAGGCAGAACGAAGTAAGGAGCAAGGAATTAAAACATTTATAACAAAATGGAGGGCATTTTTGCTGCGCTATCACACTGAAACAGAAATAATTAACTACATGACACCATTTAGATCAACGACATGGTATTTACTGGAGGTCATAAATGGCTCGGGAAAGTTGAAAGTACACATAGATAATTAGAAGGAAGAAGAACCCATGCTGTTAGACATAAAGAATGGGAGTTGGTATTTCCGGGGTGGAGTGGACCACCTCTATAAAGTCAGAAAAGAAGCTAGCTGTGTGGGTTGGGGGGAGGGCTAGGGAAGTTCAAAGTTCTTGATTTATAGTTTAAATAGAGATAACACAAAAGAACACAATGTTATTATGACCCAATTGTGATTAATGTCAATCTCATGTTTGTGTTACGATATGTAAAAAAAGTAAAAATTAGTAGTTAAAAAAAAAAACAGAGAACCTGCAGAAACTGACGCGTTTCTGCACAGACGCCATTATCCCTATGAGCAAAAAATGGAAGGGATCCAGCAACTTCCAATTGAAGATTAAGACATAACTTTTAATAGAAAAACATTAAGAACAGAAGAAATCCTGATTAAAGGGGTGGTTCACCCATATTTTTTATTGTCTAGATCGATATTATATTGAGAAACAATGTTTCTCTCAAATACCTTATGTTGTCAATAGTGCCTGTGAGAGGCGCTATTGCAGACCGCTGCCACCCCGTCCAGTGACGTACCCGTCCAATGCTGCCACGTCACATCCGTGCGGCCGGCTGCGTTCTGAGCCCATCTGCTCCCTGCTCCTCCTCCCTCCTCCCTCACAGCACGTCTCTTGCTTGCAGCGTTCTGCGAGGAGGGAGGAGGGAGCAGGAGATGTGCCGTGCTAGGAGGGAGGAGGGAGGAGGGAAGGGGGAGCAGGAGATGTGCCGTGCTAGGAGGGAGGAGGGAGGAGGGAGGAGGGAAGGGAGAGCAGGAGATGTGCCATGCTAGGAGGGAGGAGGTAAGGGGGAGCAGGAGACGCCGTGCTGTGCTAGGAGGGAGGAGGAGGGGGGAGCAAATGGGCTGTGACAGCAGTGAAACACCGCTCACAGCTCAGAGTCTGGAAGACTGCAGCCGGCCGCACGGATGTGACGTGGCAGCATTGGACGGGTACGTCACTGGACGGGGAACAGCGGTCTGCAATAGCGCCTCTCACAGGCACTATTGACAACATAAGGTATTTGAGAGAAACATTGTTTCTCAATATAATATCGATCTAGACAATAAAAAATATGGGTGAACCACCCCTTTAAGGGCAGGGGATCTGCCTGAAACGCGTAGACGGACACCTGGTCTACTCATGTTGTATGTATGGACTTTTTTTTTTAATGTTTTTCTATTAAAAGTCATGTTTTAATCTTCAATTGGCTGTTGCTGGATCCCTTCCATTTTTTGCTCATTGTTTCAACCTGGTTTTCCTGGTTTTCCAGGATTTCCGAGCACCGCTTTTTCTTTCATTACGTCTGGTGAGCTGGTTACTTGTGTTTTTGTGCCATTATCGTTATGACTATGTTTTTAATATGTTTTTGGATTAACATTCTCTTTTTTTTATCATCTAGCTTGGATTGGAAGTGCTGAGGTTTTTTCTTCATTTTCTAACTACTTTAATACTTAAAGCATCATTACAGTGTTTTGGTTTTTTTTTTTGGCTTTAAATGTAAGCATCCCGCCCCCTGTCTTATACTCACCTCCATACTTTACCGATGCCGCTCTCGTTCTGTGACGCCATCATGTGCACTTAGTGACTCGCCCACCCCAGGGCTATGGGTCACCCGGTGCCGGGCCGGACTAGTCCGGGGGTCGTCAGTGGTGGCGGGGCCCGGCTCCGTGGCCCTGGTGGGTGTCAGTTTAAATATGGCTGGTGACTTGGGGTTTGAATAAAGTTTTTGTTCGTGACGCCACCTGTGGTATGCGGCTATTAAGCCGCCGCTGCTGTGTAAGGCCTCCGGGGTGATGATATGGCAGCAATGATGGTACTGCTCCCCACAGGTGGAGCAATGCCCCGGGGCACTGTTGGTGCTTGTGAGAGTCTATGGTGTAGTGAAAGTCTAAGCAGACGGAATAACAGAGGCAACTCCAAGGGTGCAGTTTCAAGTTCTTTACTCACACGTCCTGGTATGCGCACACTGGTGCCCTCCGACGACTGGAACCCACTGTCAGGGACCTCCGCCGTTTCTGGGTGATTCTCGGAGTAAAAACCGGTACCCTTCTCTCTAAGGTATCTCTGTCTTCAGCTGTCTTCCTAAGCCTAGCTCTTTTAGGATGAACCTGCTCGGCCTCCACTACAGCCTCCAGGCTGGGTAGTCACCTGTCGGATGATTGTCCCCTTTCTAGAGGTTCTGCTGTGGGCTGTGGCCCGGGGAGTTTACAACTTTCCCTGGGCCTCGGTTTTTACTGTTTGGAGATGATTTTGCACTCCTCCGGTTTCTAGGGACCGTCCCCTGTTGCAGCTTGATCCCTCCACCGATGTTCCTGTGGAGCAGGCCACCACAGCTCTACAGCTATCCGTGGCCCTGGAATCCCTTCTTTTCTCTGCTTGGTGTCACCTGGACCCTCTGAGTCCCAGGATCTTCACCAGGAAGCGTCTCCTTCTTCTTCTTAGCTCCTGACTGACTAGAGCTGTCTGTCCTTCTCTCCTCCTTGCCTGCCTCCTGCAGACCTCCTCCTCCTTCCCCACTCTCTCTCCTTCTGCTCAAACTTGACCTTCCTTTCTCTGACTGCTCTCTGCTGGCTCCTCCCACCTCCCCAGTTGCTAAGCTGTACCCTATAGGAGCAGGGATGGGTCTTACAGCCCCTCCCAGCATGCAGCATGGGAAGGTTACTGCCACTGTCCCTGGTCCCAGTATGTACCTAACAATGGGTGTTGTGTAGATTTACCAGGGGACCGGTGTTTACTCCTTTCCTCACCCAGAATGGGGCATCACACCGCTGGATGGGGTGCAATGTCCTGTGGCGACGGAAGCCTCAGGGGCGCTACACTCCCCCACAGCGAATCCCAGCACGTCCTCGGGCTGAAAAACAACAGAAAATGTGGTAGAAACTGCAAAAACATTTTTGTTATGCATAACATAAAACAATAAACTTTTCTTCCCTTTATGGGAGGCACAGGTACTTGAACATTGCGAAACTTTCTTACAAAGAAACTCTATATGTGCACTTCCAGTCCATTGCACAGTTTGGGCACTTCCCCCATAATTCTGGTAGGGGGCACAACTGGTGCAACTATTTACATCTTGGCTACAACAAGTCCAGTAGCCTGGCAGTTCGTTCAGCTTTCTTAAGCTACAAAAGGAAAAGACAAAACCAGCCACCAAGTCCAGTGGCCTGGTTACACAGGACACATACATTCACATTCACCGGGGACCACATTCCAGTCCAGTGGCCCGGTAACATATAAACAAGGGGGTGACTTCTTCAAAAAGCACAAGGGGCAGTAAGGCAGGAAAGGGTGTCGTCTTCAAAAAGCACATGAGGGCAGAACAAAAGGGACATCTTCACAAAGTGGTGAGGGGCAGACAGGGGCTATATACAGTTCAGCTGCTTCATCTTCATCTCTTCATTCGCGGGGATAGATCCTAGGATCCCACTCCGGCATTGCTCCGGGCAGCAGGTATGCCGAGGAAATCATAGTCTGGGTCCCCTGGGCGCTGGTCACTGACCTACTGCGGGTCCCTGCAGCCTGGGTAAGAGAGGGGCTGCTTGCAGGCACAACACGGCGTTCTTGCAGGGGACTGCTTGTTTGCAGGGGGCTGCTGGCTTGCATGGGACTGCTGTGGTCTTTGGGGTCGCGCTTTGGCAGGGCCCTGGGCAGCATATAAGCCATGGAGATCTTGGTCTGCGTCTCCTGCGTGGCTTTAGCAGGGCTGCTGCATAGTTCTGCGGCCTGAGCCTGCTTTGAGGTAGTGCTGCTGGCGGGGGAGGTACTGCATGCTGGCATAGTGCGGCGCCACTCCGGTTCTTCTGGGGCTGCCTCTTCCCACAGGATGTGGACATTCAGAGCGTACCAGCCACGGCTCCCCATCAGCCTGGTGTACTCCACGGTGTCACCAGGCTTAGCATCACGTTCTGGGTGGCCTCTGGGCAGGTGCTCCTCTATATCACGGCGGGCAACAAAGACATCCTTGCCCAGTCCGGGCTCTCTGATAAAGCCCCAGCCGTCTTTCTGCCGGAAGTCTATTACTTGGCCCCTTCTCACTGGGCCCTGAGACCCCTTGAGGGCTTTTCGAATCTGCTCCTTGGAGGCAAGGTTGGACGCCTCCTCGGCTCTCCGCTTCTCCTCCCGGGCCTCCCGCTCCCGCTGGTACTCCTCTACCAATCTCTGGCAGGACAGTTCATTTGCCAGGGGAGTCTCTTTGGGGCGCAGTGGCTGCTGCAGTCTCCCGCTCTCAATGGGCGCTGAGTCCCAGTTCACTCCCGGTGATGTTGCTCCCAGGAGGCTTACAGGGGGACTTGGAAGGGGGCCCACTAACTGCTCGGGGTCCACCCCACCCCAGGCGCCGTCTTCGGGGATCTCTGGTAGGCCTCCGGTGCCCCACAGGGCGTTAGCGGGGCTGGCGGGGAAAGCTAGCGGAACGGTGGAGGGACTGGGCGGTGGCGCTTGGTAGGGCCGTGGGTCCGGACGGGTCAGGGTTGTAAATAGCTCACCCGGGCGCTGCTCGGCGGCCTCTATCCGGTTGCCCACGTTCTCCGGCACCATCGGATTTTCTCTCCGCCGGTCCACCTCCATCTGCATGGCGCTCAGCCTCCGGGCCAGGATCTTCATCTCCTCCCGAAGCAGGTCCAGCTCAGGATCCATGTTCCCGGTCCCTGGTGCGCACTTCTGCAGCCTCTCTGCCATGCTGCCAACCTGGGGAACGCTTGCTGGTCCACTGCTCGGGTGCTCGACCACGCCACTCGGCTGCACCCTTTCCCTTTTCGGAGACGGGGCCGGAGGCTGCACTAGCTTCTGGCGCCAGACTGGCGCCCAGCCCATCACGGCCGGCACCGCTCCGCTTGCGATGAGGTACATTTTGGCTCTCGTCTGGTCTGGCATCTAGACTCTTGCTGCCAGCCAGCCAGCTTTTCTAGTCGCCATATTTCCTTCCTCCACCCTCCATGGCGGGCACCACTTCGCGCTCTTTTTCTTAGACAAGGGGGCTTCTTCTTCGCGCCCTTTCTGCTGGCACGCCCCCTTCTTCCCGCTCTTAGCAGCGCTAATGGCGGCAGTTCTCACAGTAACACAGTTCTTTCAAAAGGCGCACAGTACCCAGTGGGCGCCGGGCACGAAATCCTGTTTGTGACGCCAAAAGTTGACTCGCCCACCCCAAGGCTATGGGTCACCCGGTGCCGGGCCGGACTAGTCCGGGGGTCGTCAGTGGTGGCAGGGCCCGGCTCCGTGGCCCTGGTGGGTGTCAGTTTAAATATGGTTGGTGACTTGGGGTTTGAATAAAGTTTTTGTTCGTGACGCCACCTGTGGTATGCGGCTATTAAGCCGCCGCTGCTGTGTAAGGCCTCCGGGGTGATGATATGGCAGCAATGATGGTACTTCTCCCCACAGGTGGAGCAATGCCCCGGGGCACTGTTGGTGCTTGTGAGAGTCTATGGTGTAGTGAAAGTCTAAGCAGACGGAATAACAGAGGCAACTCCAAGGGTGCAGTTTCAAGTTCTTTACTCACACGTCCTGGTATGCGCACTCTGGTGCCCTCCGACGACTGGAACCCACTGTCAGGGACCTCCGCCGTTTCTGGGTGATTCTCGGAGTAAAAACCGGTACCCTTCTCTCTAAGGTGTCTCTGTCTTCAGCTGTCTTCCTAAGCCTAGCTCTTTTAGGATGAACCTGCTCGGCCTCCACTACAGCCTCCAGGCTGGGTAGTCACCTGTCGGATGATTGTCCCCTTTCTAGAGGTTCTGCTGTGGGCTGTGGCCTGGGGAGTTTACAACTTTCCCTGGACCTCGGTTTTTACTGTTTGGAGATGATTTTGCACTCCTCCGGTTTCTAGGGACCGTCCCCTGTTGCAGCTTGATCCCTCCACCGATGTTCCTGTGGAGCAGGCCACCACAGCTCTACAGCTATCCGTGGCCCTGGAATCCCTTCTTTTCTCTGCTTGGTGTCACCTGGACCCTCTGAGTCCCAGGATCTTCACCAGGAAGCGTCTCCTTCTTCTTCTTAGCTCCTGACTGACTAGAGCTGTCTGTCCTTCTCTCCTCCTTGCCTGCCTCCTGCAGACCTCCTCCTCCTTCCCCACTCTCTCTCCTTCTGCTCAAACTTGACCTTCCTTTCTCTGACTGCTCTCTGCTGGCTCCTCCCACCTCCCCAGTTGCTAAGCTGTACCCTATAGGAGCAGGGATGGGTCTTACGGCCCCTCCCAGCATGCAGCATGGGAGGGTTACTGCCACTGTCCCTGGTCCCAGTATGTACCTAACAATGGGTGTTGTGTAGATTTACCAGGGGACCGGTGTTTACTCCTTTCCTCACCCAGAATGGGGCATCACACTGCTGGATGGGGTGCAATGTCCTGTGGCGACGGAAGCCTCAGGGGCGCCACATTAGCTTCTGACTGGCTGGAAGTGAGAAGCTACGTTACAGGCGCTCAATACATCTCTATGAGAGCCAGCTTGAGGCTCCCATAGAGATGCATTGAAGAGTGACCTCCATGAAACACTGGAGTTGCCAGCTAGTCACTTCTTAGCGCAAACCGACTGGAGCACCGCTGGAAAAGGATGAAGGCAGTGGAAGGTATGTCTAAAACAGGGCTCAAGGGACTTAGATTGAAAGCATCATTACAGCGGTGCAATAAAAAAAACACTGTAATGGCGCTTTAAGATGAGGAAAACAGCTAGTCATCTCCTATTCCCTGACATAACAAAAAGTTCAACATCTTGCAAAAATACCTAAGGGAAACTAGAGCTAATTACATAAGGCATATTAATGGGCTTGTATGGGTTGACTTTATTCCTTAGAAATCACATCAAGCAATGCAACTCAGCCTCATTAATGTGAACACATCTTCATTCCCACTAATGGAGCTAAACTGCTATACCAGGCACTGTCCATGGACAGTATCTACAATTAATGAATTGTTGTATTAGTAACTCATAAAAGGTCTACTAAATCTTTCCTCAGATAAAGCTAAACATGGCAGAGAGACTGCAGAGCGGTTGACAGGTAAAATCCTTGTTGTTTTGTGTAAACCTCCCTGATGAAAGCTTTATTAGTTACACTTACGAGCAAAAGGATAACAATGTTTTGACCTTTTGACTTTCAGGCTCTATCTCACCACCCACTAGAGACTACTATCAATTTATACACAATCATCTTGGCTATCTCATAAATACATAAATTTGACTTGCAACCATTTAGCATATGATTAGTTATGCAGATTAACGTTATGTCACTGCATTGTTAATGTTTTGCACCTGGTGTTTGAAAAATCTTTTTCTTCCTGTATACTACAAATCAAAACCTGTTCTCACATTTCCTAATATCTCAGTGCGTTATTAGGTTGATTCCCAAGTGAAAGACTCAAATTGAGGAGCAGCCATGAAGAAGATTTCCCAAGAAAAGTGAAACAGCATCATCCAGCTCATCAATAGCAGTCTCTTAGCCCCAAAAAATTGCCAAACTACATCATGTGAGTGCCATGATAGTTGCAAAAATACAAATTGAAATGAAGTCCATTGATCCATTCAGAAGCCAAGAGGTGGATGTGTAATTTGCCGCACCGCCTTGTGAGAAGCCAGGCCTACTACCTCAGAGGATGTTCAGGTCACGGTGTCTCCGATGGCTCCAGCAAATCCCTAGGTTAGGTGGCAAATTATAAAGAGAAAAATAACAGAGATACGAGACTGAGTTATGGTGATATCTGCCAGGTATAAGGCCGCTGAAGGAAGACAGACACCAAGGATTCTGTGAAAACGTAAATGAGGAACTTTACTGAAATCTTGTAGCCAACCTTTAGTCAATCAAAGTTGTTTTTTTCCATTTCCAATAGACAGTCATTTCATAGCAATAAAGAAAGAGATCTCTTACACAGTGGACTAGTTCAAGCGTTTTTCCTATCCCGGCCTTGGGAGGATGGATGTCACTAGCTATTGGATTAACTGCGTTTTTCAGTACTCTGTTGTTGCAGAAACGGGGCGCTCTGAATAGGGTGATAATTACACTCCCCGCATATCTCAATGGAGGTCTCTCTTTTTTCTGCTGCATCACAGCAACTCAACCGCATCTAACCGGTTTTTATTTTAAACTGCCTCCTCAAGCTCCGCCCCCAACAGCCACTTCCTTGCTTTCAAATCAATTGCAATACCAAAGCAAGGCAGTAGAGGGCAGCGCAACGCTAAATAATTTACCTCCTCCCAAGGTGGGGAATAGGTGTCACAAATGTAATCACATAGATAATACAGAACACACATTGGTAGTGGCTTTTCTGGTCACTACAGATGTCCAAGTAAGATATCGAAATCAATTAGTTGTCTTATCACAAAGTCTAACAGTTCTTGCAAGACAAATGGGGGTGTCACACACAGCGACAACGACGTCGCTGCTACATCACCATTTTCTGTGACGTTGCAGCGACGTCCGGTCGCTGTCGCTGTGTGACATCCAGCAACGACCTGGCCCCTGCTGTGAGGTCACCGGTCGTTGCTGAATGTCCAGCTTCATTTTTTGGTCGTCGCTCTCCCGCTGTGACGCACACATCGCTGTGTGTGACAGCGAGAGAGCGACGAAATGAAGCGAGCAGGGAGCAGAAGCCGGCGTCTGGCAGCTGCGGTAAGCTGTAACCAGGGTAAACATTGGGTAACCAAGTGAAGACCTTTCCCTGGTTGCCTGATATTTACCTTCGTTACCAGCGTCCGCAGCTCTCGCTGCCAGTGCCGGCTCCCTGCACATGTAGCTGCAGTACACATCGGGTAATTAACGCGATGTGTACTGTAGCTAGGAGTGCAGGAAGCCAGCGCTAAGCAGTGTGCGCGGCTCCCTGCCCTCTGCACATGTAGCTGCAGTACACATCGGGTAATTAACCTGATGTGTACTGTAGCTAGGAGTGCAGGGAGCCAGCGCTAAGCAGTGTGCGCGGCTCCCTGCGCATGTAGCACAGCGACGCGTGTAGTTATGATCGCTGCTGCTTCTGCTGTGTTTGACAGCTAAGCAGTGATCATAACAGCGACTTACAAGGTGTTTATTTGTGATACTGTCTGTGTCTCATCGGTACTGTGGTTCCTGTATAGTCCGCAGTCTAATGGTGACTGATAACAACTATTCACAGTATCTCTTTACTATTGGTAAGGACATTCTGGGAATTGCAGGTTCAAGTAATACTATCATTAGTGATTGGCGAATACTAAAATATTCATCTTATATTATTCATCTTGAATATTTTGTACTATTCGTGTATATGTTGGGAATAACAAATCTAATGCAAGTCAATGGAAAACTCACATTATAATTCTTCACTGTACCAAGCGTGGTGCTGTAAATATGTACCGTACTTATGGTGGTCTTGGCACTCCACCTATGTACTGAATGTACTGACAGTGGTTATGTGTTTGTGCATGTATGTGGTGTGTGTATGTATATATATTGTGTGTGTATGTATATATATTATATATATATATATATATATATATATATATATATATATATATATATATATATATATATATATATATATAAAATATGCTCTGGGTGATATATACATGTGTGTACAGGACTTGTAAGATTCCTGATTCATTAAGTGGATTGTGCTTTTAAATGAGTTGGGTAAATATTATTCCTGTGGCTTGATTTATTAAGATTGCCATGCACAATGCCAGTCTTAATGCATCAGGAGTAGTGATGACTGAGCACCATAATGCTCAAGTTCTCACTATGCAAATATTTCAGACACTCGAACATGATTGACTCAAGTAACAAGTATAATGACTTCCAAAAGATAATAATGCCTCAATATGCATAAATAGATTTCCAGACAAATTTTCTTATTATTAAGGATTCCAGCAAAAAAAGCATGGGCTAAAACATGCAAGACAGTTCAGGCGAATCCTTGTAAATCGATTAAAATCTGTCATCTTTATTGTCAAAAAACATTAAAACTCCATGATGTCGGAGATCAACACTTCAAAGCGTTTCTGGCGCTATACGCCCTTAACTTAGTCACTGAATTTGCGAATAGCATCATGGGACAATGTTTAAAAACAGGCATTGGCCAATCATGGTACACATCCATAATTATACAATTAAGTGCTGTTTAACACATTATAACAAGTATAATGGAAGTCACTGGGAACCTCAATCTTTTTGCTGGCAGATCCTCCCTGGAGATCTGAGGGGGGAGTATAATCACTGAAATGGAATGGGAACTGCATGGGGAAGAGGCCTGGTTGCGTCTCTGTCTCCCAGGGTGCTGCTGGGAACAATGCTATTAGAGTATTATACCACTTTTACGGAGTGAGAGTAAAGCCTGCTTTACACACTTCAATAGATCTTTCAATCCGTCGTCGGGGTCAAGTTGTAAGTGACGCACATCCGGCATCGTTCGTGACGTATTTGCGTGTGAAACCTACATGCGATCGATATTGAACGAAAATACGGTGATCGCATACACGTCGTTTATTCCTCATACATTGGACGTTTGGTAGTACGAAACTAGTGAATTGTAACGTGTGACATCCCTCATACGATTTTGGTGTCTGATGCTATGTGCACAGGTGTGCGCTCTGCACCGCAGCTTAAAAAAGGTCTGCTTCAGAGCGCAGCTGAAAAGCTGCGTTCTGAAGCGCCTCACAATGTCTGTCATTCACTAATCTCTGTCAGTCCGTCACTATCTCTGTCCCTCTCTCTCTGTCCATGTCAGTCTATCCCCCTCTCTCATATACTCACCGATCCCCGATCCCCGGCGCTGCACGGCATTCACACTGCTCCGGCGGCTTTTACTGTTTTGAAAAAGCCGGCCGCCCATTAAACAATCTCGTATTCCCTGCTTACCCCGCCCACCGGCGCCTATGATTGGTTACAGTGAGACACGCCCCCCACGCTGAGTGACAGGTGTCACACTGCACCCAATCACAGCAGCCGGTGGGCGTGTCTATACTGTGTAGTGAAATAAATAATTAAATAATTAAAAAAAATGGTGTGCGGTCCCCCCCAATTTTAAAACCATCCAGATAAAGCCATACGGCTGAAGGCTGGTATTCTCAGGATGGGGAGCTCCACGTTATGGGGAGCCCCCCAGCCTAACAATATCAGCCAACAGCCGCCCAGAATTGCCGCATACATTATATGCGACAGTTCTGGGACAGTACCCGGCTCTTCCCGATTTGCCCTGGTGCGTTGGCAAATCGGGGTAATAAGGAGTTATTGGCAGCCCATAGCTGCCAATAAGTCCTAGATTAATCATGTCAGGCGTCTATGAGACACCTTCCATGATTAATCTGTAAATTACAGTAAATAAACACACGCCCGAAAAAATCCTTTATTGGAAATAAAAAACACACACACATTCCCTGGTTCACCACTTTAATCAGCCCCAAAAAGCCCTCCTTGTCCGGCATAATCCAGGATAGTCCAGCGTCGCATCCAGCGCTGCTGCATGGAGGTGACCGGAGCTGCAGCACACACAGCCGCTCCGGTCACCTCCACGCAGCTAATGAAGACAGCCGCGCGATCAGCTGATCTGTCACTGAGGTTACCCGCTGTCACTGGATCCAGCGGTGGCCGCGGGTAACCTCAGTGACAGCTCAGCTGATCGCGCTACTCACCGCCGCTCCGGTCAGCTCCAGTCAGCAACTGAGGTGAGTAGCGCGATCAGCTGATCTGTCACTGAGGTTACCCGCGGCCACCGCTGGATCCAGTGACAGCGGGTAACCTCAGTGACAGATCAGCTGATCGCGCGGCTGTCTTCATTAGCTGCGTGGAGGTGACCGGAGCGGCTGTGTGTGCTGCAGCTCCGGTCACCTCCATGCAGCAGAGCTGAAAGCGACGCTGGACTATCCTGGATTACGCCGGACAAGGAGGGCTTTTTGGGGCTGATTAAAGTGGTGAACCAGGGAATGTGTGTGTGTTTTTTATTTCCAATAAAGGATTTTTTCGGGCGTGTGTTTATTTACTGTAATTTACAGATTAATCATGGAAGGTGTCTCATAGACGCCTGACATGATTAATCTAGGACTTATTGGCAGCTATGGGCTGCCAATAACTCCTTATTACCCCGATTTGCCAACGCACCAGGGCAAATCAGGAAGAGCCGGGTACTGTCCCAGAACTGTCGCATATAATGTATGCGGCAATTCTGGGCGGCTGTTGGCTGATATTGTTAGGCTGGGGGGCTCCCCATAACGTGGAGCTCCCCATCCTGAGAATACCAGCCTTCAGCCGTATGGCTTTATCTGGCTGGTTTTAAAATTGGGGGGGACCGCACGCCGTTTTTTTTAATTATTTAATTATTTATTTCACTACACAGTATAGACACACCCACCGGCTGCTGTGATTGGGTGCAGTGTGACACCTGTCACTCAGCGTGGGGGGCGTGTCTCACTGTAACCAATCATAGGCGCCGGTGGGCGGGGTAAGCAGGGAATACGAGATTGTTTAATGGGCGGCCGGCTTTTTCAAAACAGTAAAAGCCGCCGGAGCAGTGTGAATGCCGTGCAGCGCCGGGGATCGGGGATCGGTGAGTATATGAGAGAGGGCTGCTCAATTCAGTTACTCAGGAGATTAGAGGTCACCGGTGAGTCTTCACTGGTGACCGCTAATCAGGAAGCGACACAGACAGAGCCGCAGCATGACAATGAAGTCGGGTGAGGTTCACCAGAGTTCATTCTGACAGTGCGGCTCTGTCTGTGTCTGCTGTCATCTGCCATTCAGCTCTGCTACATGGCTGTCTGTGTCTGCTGTTAGCGGCCATGTAGCAGAGCTGAATGGCAGATGACATAGTAAAAACGCATCCCTACACATTACACACGCTTGTCAAGTCAATAAATAAAAAAAAAAAAAAAAGGTGCCCAATGGATACGTCACAGAACACATGATCTAAAGGATCGCACACAAAATTGATCAATTTAACATAGACTACTAACGCACGTGTGACAGCAAATGAACGACCTACGTGCAATCTCATTAGATCGCATATGCGACCTGGGCGTGTCACATCGCATACGAGATCGCATACCTAATTGTAAGGTGTAAAGCTGGCTTAAAACATACAAAATCGAAGATAAAATGGATTTTACAGCAAAAAAATGTTAGGAAACATGTTTTTGCCATCTAATCTGAGAGCAGCATAAAGTAGGGACATAGATCCTAATTCCAGCAGTGTGTCATTTACTGGGTATCTTAGTGTAGTTTTGATAAAATCACTGGTTAATCAGCAGTAGATTATCATTAGGGGACTACTACATGTGCTGCCAGGTAGTTCAGCATATTCATGAGCTCCGTATAACTGCTAGATCTGCAGCAGAGAAAACATTGATTTTATCAAAATGAAAACAAACAGCTCAGGAAGTGACACATCCCTGGAATCAGGGTCTCTATCTCTACTTTATGCTGCTCTCAGATGGGGGATCAAAACCTGGTGACAGATTCTATTTAATAGCTGAGCTATCTCTTACCATATTTCAATGTATTTATTTGAAGATGGGATTGCAATACACCCTGGAAGACACAGAGGAGGGCCTTAGAATATTTTTTTTACAATTTTAAAAAGAGTGGGACTCCTACAATGGTAAAGCCTATGCACTAAGTGCAAGTGCAGAAAAAGGAAAAATGCACAGCTCACTGGAGAACATTGAGGGTGGTGGTGCACAGACAACCTGCTTCGGCTGGCAGGTGAAGAACAAAATTAGAAGGTGAAAAAATCCAGCACCAACAAATAAAATGTAAGAATTTTATTGAAGCATAATTAAAAAACTCATAACAAAAATTGTTAGGGCAGGTACAGAGCAAAGAAACATCAACGCGTTTCAAGCGAAAAAAGGCTCTTAATCATGCTTCAATAAAATGTTTACATTTTATTTGCTGGTGCTGGATTTTTTCACCTTCTAACTAAGTGCAAGAGTTTAGCCTGTGGTTGATTGCCTGCGTATTTCTGCTTGCATTCCAAGGCCAGGGGTAAGGATATCTGAATGCTGCGCTTGAACAAGGAAGTGGATGACGATGCTAATGGTGGTTGCTAATGTGCAACGACAGGTTCAAGGTGGGAGGCATCCACTCCTACATCCTGGACAGGTGATTGACAAGGATGTAGCACAGGGGAAGAGGCAGTGGTATCACCCACAGACACTGATTGTGGACCTAGGCATTATGCCCTCCTAGTCGGGTGCTTTGATGACATGTACCTGAGCATGCTGGTGGTAAAGCCTATGCACTAACTACAGGGTATAGCAAAAAATTTTTACAGGAGGGATTGCAATACACCGTGGAAGACAAGTAGATGAGGTTCATAGAATATTTTTTTTTTATATTGTGACTTCTACACTGATAAACCCTTTGCACTAAGTGTAAAGCCTAGCAAAGATTTAAAAGCAGGGATTGCAGTACACCCTGTAAAACATGTAGATGGAGGCCTCAGAATATTTTTTTTACAATTTTAAAAAGTGTTACTGCTACATTGGTAAAGCCTATGCACTAAGTGCAAGAGTTTCGTGTTTGGGCCTGTGGGTGGGTGGCTGCACATTTCCGCTTGCATTCCAAGGCCTGGGGTAAGGATAGCTGAACGTTGTGTGTGGACATGGCTGCTGATGGTGGTTGCAAATGTGCAGGGCGGGAGACATCTGTGCCTGCTTCCAGGACAGGGGATTAGCAAGGACGTAGCATAGGTGAAGAGGAAGTGGTGACACTGATTTTGGACCTAGGCATTATGCCCACCTTTGAGGAATATTGGGTCTCTCCTGCATTCAAGAAATTATGTATCTTTCTGTCTGAGCTAATATCAGTTAGCAATCTTTATCTACACACTGTTTCAATTATTTAAAAAAAATACTGATGGTTTGTTGCTTGTCTGCTGAGGTTGACGCATTATTGATGGGTTTAACTGTCCCAGGAGCTCATTTAGAACGATCATAAACACTTCCTCCTTCTGTGTTGTTGTTTTTTCTTGTTTTATTATATGCACTTGGCACATGCGTATTTCCACGTATTTTTTCAGTTGCTTATAACCAGTCATGGGTTTGTTTTTCCCTATACTGGTTCCTAGTGAGAATTACTAATGGATAAAATTTATCTAGTTATGCCCAATTAGTTGGGCGTTTTGATGACGTGTGCCTGAGCATGCTGGTGGTAAAGCCTATGCACTAACTGCAAGGCATAGAAAAAATTTAAAGGAGGGATTGCAATACACCTTAAAAAACACGTAGACGAGGGCCTTAGAATAATTTTTTATTTTAAAAAGAGTGTGACTCCTACATGGGAAAAGCCTATTCACTAAGTGCAAAGCCTAAGAAAAATTTAAAGGAAGGATTGCAATACACCCTGGAAGATACATAGAGGAGGGCCTCCAAATATTATTTTTTTTTACTATTTTAAAAAGAATGGGACTCCTACAGATTTTAGGGGGTGAATTGTTGAGCACACTGAGATTTCAGTTATTTTGTACTATTTGTTGTTATTTTCACAATTAAAAGAAAAACAAATGTTCGCAGTTGTAGGCATGTTCTTTACATGAACTAATGCAAACCCTCAAGCCCTCCAGGTTGTGAGGAAGAAAAAATACACAAAAAATGGCAAGGGGGAGGGGAATAATTTTTCAAGGCACTGTATTCCCAAAACTACTGATTGCTGGGGGTACAACCAGTAATCTGTAAGTTGTGTGATTGTAATATATAATTGTTCTATAGTGATCAAAGTATAGTTGAGGTATGACATTACTGTATGCAGGACTGTAACAAGCTGTGGACTACTGTGTAAAATGTGTCATATAGATGGGGACAGATTTTTATCCACCTGAGGTGAACAATGGATATTTTTAATAAGCAAGCAGAGGTTTTGAAACTATGAGGAATATATATTAGAAAATAAATTGGATAAAATGCATAATGTTTCATTACACAAAATATAACTTTTTTTTGCTGCAGCTGTAATTCCCCTTCATGTGTTGTAGAACTTGTTGAAGAATAATTTATTTTGTTCACGTATAAAACCTGGTGCCCAGACGTTTTGAACTGAGAAGTGAAAAACTGTTATTGTCTATGGACTGCTATCATATCAAAGGTATCTGCTTCGGAAATCTCCCCTGAAATAAGCTTAGATGTTTGATCCCGCTGTTCTTTATGTTCCATGTTATTAAAGCTGTTGGAAATATGGTAGCACTTCTAATGATAAAGACCAAGTTCAACCCCTTCTTCAACACCCGCAAAAACACTATATATATATACTGCTCAAAAAAAAATAAAGCTAACACTAAAATATCATTTTGTTGTTTAAGTGTGCCCTTTCTTTTTTTGAGCAGTATATGTGTACAGATAGATAGATAGATAGATAGATAGATAGATAGATATAAAACTTGATATCTATCTGTAAAACGCAACAAGAAAGAAAATGGATGGCTCCAGTAGAGCGTAAAATCCACAACATTTATTTTAACAATACATATTAAAATCCATGTTCAGTAAAAAGGCATCACTCAAACGCGTTTCAGGCACTACGCACTTGTTCACTGAATAAGGAACTATATCATGGGAAATTATTTAAAATCCTGGTAACCAATCATGGAAAAGACCGCAACTTATCAGAGATCATTGACAACAGGTGATAGAGTATATACAACTGCAAAATAAGGAAATCAGAGTATAACTATATGGAAAAGTTATATAGCAGGCAAATCATTAAAGGGAACCTGTCAGCAGATTTGGCGACTATAAGTTGCGGCCACCAGCAGTGAGCTCTTACATACAGACTTCCAGAATACTGTATATAATAGCCCTGGCCACTGTGTAGACCAGGGGTCTCAAACGCAGCTGGGTGTATGGGCCGCATATAGAAAAAAAAAAATGAGGGGGGCCGCATTATTTGCAGGACAAAGTGAACATTTTTAATGAATCCATGTTTTTTTTCTATACATCTAGCGAGGTGGCTGAGCGAGCGAGGGGCTGAATTGAAGTAAAGTGCTGAATTTAAGATAAGTGCATAGTTTCAACACAATTACATAGTGGTGATAACTGTAATTGTTGAATTTCATTAGGGAATTGTGTGTCTGTTTGTGATTCTGTGAAAAGGGAAAAAAAAAAAAAAGTTAGTCTTGTGATTTAATTAGTAGGATTAGTCACACCTGTTCTAGAAGCTTCCAGCAGCTTCTGATAGTCATTGTACATCTATATAAACCAGCCAGTACTAGCGAGGTGGCTGAGCGAGCGAGGGGCTGAATTGAAGTAAAGTGCTGAATTTAAGATAAGTGCATAGTTTCAACACAATTACATAGTGGTGATAACTGTAATTGTTGAATTTCATTAGGGAATTGTGTGTCTGTTTGTGATTCTGTGAAAAGGGAAAAAAAAAAAAAAGTTAGTCTTGTGATTTAATTAGTAGGATTAGTCACACCTGTTCTAGAAGCTTCCAGCAGCTTCTGATAGTCATTGTACATCTATATAAACCAGCCAGTACTAGCGAGGTGGCTGAGCGAGCGAGGGGCTGAATTGAAGTAAAGTGCTGAATTTAAGATAAGTGCATAGTTTCAACACAATTACATAGTGGTGATAACTGTAATTGTTGAATTTCATTAGGGAATTGTGTGTCTGTTTGTGATTCTGTGAAAAGGGAAAAAAAAAAAAAAAAAAAGTTAGTCTTGTGATTTAATTAGTAGGATTAGTCACACCTGTTCTAGAAGCTTCCAGCAGCTTCTGATAGTCATTGTACATCTATATAAACCAGCCAGTACTAGCGAGGTGGCTGAGCGAGCCAGGGGCTGAATTGAAGTAAAGTGCTGAATTTAAGATAAGTGCATAGTTTCAACACAATTACATAGTTTGACACAAGAACATAGTTTGAATTTATCCTTATACGTTTCCCATTGGGTTTCTTTCGTTTTTTTCTCTTTGTTTTTCTACTTTACTGTTGATCCCCATTTGATAGGTGCTCCATGGACAATGCTACCAGGTGTGTATCTTGTCAGATGTATGCATGCCTTGAGCAGCCGTTCGAGGGTGAATATGTCTGCACTCGATGCAAGCATGTTGCGTATTTGGAAGCCAAGGTAACTGATCTAAATAAGCAGCTTGCAACACTAAGGGGCATTGCAAACCTGGAGAGGAGTTTAGAGCTCACTGAGCTTTCTCTGGCTGGGGCCAGTGATATGGAGGAGGGTGGAAGTGGGGAAGATCAGGACCCAGAGGTAGGTAGTTGGGTAACAGTTAGAAGAAGAGGTAGGGGGAAAAGTGTCAGGGAGCCTAGTCCTGACCTGGCACAACCTAGTAAATATGCCTGTTTGGCTGATATTAGGAATGAAGGCCCTGGACTAGGGTCACTACAGCAGGATGTTGCTCCTAGCAACCAGGAAAACAACTGCTGTAGGAAGGAGGGAAATAGGAGTGCAGCAAAGCCCAGACAGATGTTGGTGGTAGGGGACTCTATAATTAGGCGGACAGACAGGGTCATCTGTCGCCGAGACCGTGAATGCCGAACAGTGTGTTGTCTGCCGGGTGCTCGGGTTCGGCATATTGTGGATCGGATAGACAGATTGCTGGGTGGGGCTGGGGAAAACCCAGCGGTCATGGTGCACATTGGTACTAATGACAAAGTTAGAGGCAGGTGGAAGGTCCTTAAAAATGATTACAGGGAACTAGGAGAGAAGCTGAAGTCCAGGACCTCCAAGGTGGTGTTTTCAGAAATACTACCGGTGCCACGAGCGTCACTAGAAAGACAGCGGGAGCTTAGGGAGATAAATATGTGGCTTAGAAATTGGTGCAGGAAGGAAGGGTTCGGGTTCATGGAGAACTGGGCCGACTTCTCAGTCGGCTACAGGCTCTACGGTAGGGACGGGCTGCACCTCAATGGGGAAGGTGCAGCTGTGCTGGGGGAGAAAATGGTCAGACGGATGGAGGAGCTTTTAAACTAGGATCGGGGGGGAGGGAGGGTAGTGGAGCAAATAAGGGGATAGATAGAGCAGATAGAGACAGGGAGACGGTAGGGGTCAATGAAGGATTAGGGGGGGATGGGACATACAAGGAACGTAGGGAGGCTAGGAGTAATAAAGGTGTTAATAGGATTAAATGTCTACTGGCAAATGCAAGAAGTCTTGCAAACAAAATGAATGAAATGGAGACTCTTATGTCAACCATGGATTATGATGTGGTGGGCATTACGGAAACCTGGCTGGATGAAAGCCATGACTGGGTGACAAACATACAGGGTTATAGTACATTTAGGAAGGACAGGAAAGGCCAAAAAGGTGGTGGGGTGTGTATATTTATCAAATCTAACCTAAAACCTGTGTTGTATGATGACATTGAAGGGAAAAGCAACAATGTAGAGTCAGTATGGGTAAATGTACATGGGGAGGGGAATAATGGAAAGATGCTAATTGGAGTTTGCTATAAGCCTCCTAACATACCTGAACAAATAGAGGGTGAAATGCTGCAACAAACTGAAAACGCAGCTAATAATAATAATAATCGGGTTCTTATTATGGGGGATTTCAACTATCCAGACATACAGTGGGACATAGAATCTTCTGGTTCTGCTAAAAGCTGTAAGTTCTTATCTACCATTCAAGACCATTTCCTCTCTCAGATGGTAGGTGAACCGACCAGGGGAGATAATTTGCTAGATCTGGTCCTGTCAAATAGACCGGATACAATTTCAGATCTACAGGTCCGGGAGCACTTGGGCACCAGCGATCATAATATGGTAAGCTTCAACATAATATTCAATAGAACATTTCAAAGGGGGAATGCTAAAACCTGGAATTTTAGGAAAGCTGATTTCAACAAATTAAGGGAAGAGCTTAAATGTGTAGATTGGGACAGAGTCATGGTAACTGGGGATACCGAACATAAATGGGGTAAGTTTAAGGATATACTACTAGAGTCCTGTAAAAAACGTATACCCTCTGGTAATAAAATGTCCAGGAATAAAAAGAAACCACTATGGATAAATAAGACTGTACAAAGTATAATAAAACAAAAACAAAGGGCGTTTAAAATCTTAAAGGCTGAGAATACAGAAATAGCATTGCAGGAGTATAAAGATATCAATAGGCAATGCAAAAAAGAAATCAAACAAGCAAAACTAGCTACTGAAACAAAAATCGCCAATGACATTAAAATAAATCCCAAAATCTTTTATAAATACATTAATGCCAAAAGGAAAACAAAGGATAGTATCGGACCCTTAAAATATAATAACAAGTTAGTTATAGAGGACAAACAAAAGACTGAGATATTAAATAGGCATTTCTCATCTGTATTCACCAAGGAACTGACTGTACCAGGGATCATTCAACAAGTGAAAAATCAAAGTCCACCACCCGATATAATTAATTTAACACAAGATGAAGTACGCCTACGTCTGAGTAAATTAAACATTGACAAATCCCCAGGGCCAGATGGCATTCATCCACGAATATTGAGGGAATTGAGCTCCGTAATCGACAGACCGCTGTATCTCATCTTTTTAGACTCACTTGTAACAGGGTTGGTGCCTCAGGATTGGAGGATTGCTGATGTGGTACCGATATTTAAGAAAGGTAAGAGGGTAGATCCAGGCAACTACCGTCCAGTAAGCCTGACATCAGTAGTATGCAAAGTTTTTGAGGGCATTTTAAGGGATGACATGCAAAAATATATTGCAGAAAATAATATGATAACTGACAAACAGCATGGATTCATGAAAGATAAGTCGTGTCTAACCAACCTGTTGGGGTTCTATGAGGGGGTAAGTGCAAACCTGGATATTGGTAATGCAGCTGATGTGATTTATTTGGACTTTGCAAAGGCATTTGATACTGTACCACATAATAGCCTTATACTAAAGCTCCAGAAGCAAGGACTAGGGGACACAATATGCAACTGGGTAAGGAATTGGCTAAAAGATAGGAAACAAAGAGTAGTCATAAATGGTACATTCTCTAAATGGGCTATAGTCAGCAGTGGGGTGCCGCAGGGATCTGTGCTTGGACCGATTCTTTTTACTCTCTTTATTAATGACCTTGTGGATGGGATTGATAGTACAGTGTCAGTCTTTGCCGATGACACCAAACTATGTAGGATATTAAAAACTGACCTGGATAGTACAATATTACAAAAAGATCTGGATAAGATGTCAGAATGGGCAGATACTTGGCAAATGAGATTTAATGTTGATAAATGTAAAGTAATGCACCTAGGACGGAGTAATCCTATAGCTGCGTATACATTAAATGGAAGTAAATTCGGGACTACAGAACAGGAGAAGGACTTGGGTATTCTCATTACAAATAAGCTGAGCAGCAGCACTCAATGCCAAGCAGCAGCTGCAAAAGCAAACAAGATTCTAGGGTGTATAAAAAGAGAGATTAGATCCCGTGATCCCAACGTATTGTTACCCCTCTATAAATCACTTGTAAGGCCACATCTGGAATACGGGATCCAGTTTTGGGCTCCACATTTTAAAAAGGACATTCAGAAGTTAGAGTCAGTTCAAAGGCGGGCAACTAGACTATTACAAGGAATGGAAGGCCTCCCATATGATGGCAGATTGAAAAAGTTAGATATGTTTAGCTTAGAAAAAAGACGTCTCAGAGGAGATCTCATTTATATGTATAAATACATGTGTGGTCAATATAAAGGACTGGCACATGACTTATTTCTTCCGAAAACAATACTAAGGACCAGGGGGCACTCACTGCGATTGGAAGAAAAGCGATTCCGACACCTAAATAGGAAAGGGTTCTTTACAGTTAGAGCAGTCAGACTGTGGCATGCCCTACCACAAGAGGTAGTAATGGCAGATACTATAACAGCTTTTAAAAAAGGGCTGGATGATTTCCTCAGTACACAAAACATTGTTGGTTATAAATGACTTAGTGACTAAATGTAGAACTGGTGGAGGAAGGTTGAACTAGATGGACCTAGGTCTTTTTTCAACCTAAGTAACTATGTAACTATGTAACTATCTTGGATCACTTTTGTAAACATTTTTCGCTTGTTTATTATAACAAACGTGTACTTTTTTTGTTAAGTTTATATACAGAAAAGCATTTTTAATGTAAATAAAAAAAGTCATGCTTTAGGATTTTATTTTTTTTTTACATTTTATCACCTTCTTGTAATTGTTTTACAATTAGCAGCATCATATAGTAATCTTAGCCAAAATCTTGTAGTAATATGCCCATCCGTGTGCCCTGTAATAAGGTGCTCATCCTTGTGGTATTGTGCCCAGTAGTATAGTGCCCAGTAATATTGTTCCAATCCTTGTAGTATTGTGCTCATCCTTGTAGTATTGTGCTCTGTAGTATTCTGCCAATTCCCGTAGTATTGTGGCCATCCCTGTAGTATTGTGGCCATCCCTGTAGTATTCAGCCCATCCCTGTAGTATTGTGGCCATCCCTGTAGTATTGTGGCCATCCCTGTAGTATTGTGCCCATCCCTGTAGTATTGTGCCCATCCCTGTAGTATTGTGCCCATCCCTGTATTATTCTGCCCATCCCTGTATTATTCTGCCCATCCCTGTAGTATTCAGCCCATCCCTGTAGTATTCAGCCCATCCCTGTAGTATTCAGCCCATCCCTATAGTATTCTGCCCATCCCTGTAGTATTCTGCCCATCCCTGTAGTATTCTGCCCATCCCTGTAGTATTCAGCCCATCCCTGTAGTATTCTGCCCATCCCTGTAGTATTCTGCCCATCCCTGTAGTATTGTGGCCATCCCTGTAGTATTGTGGCCATCCCTGTAGTATTGTGGCCATCCCTGTAGTATTGTGGCCATCCCTGTAGTATTCTGCCCATCCCTGTGGTATTGTGGCCATCCCTGTAGTATTGTGGCCATCCCTGTAGTATTGCGGCCATCCCTGTAGTATTGCGGCCATCCCTGTAGTATTGTGGCCATCCCTGTAGTATTCTGCCCATCCCTGTAGTATTGTGGCCATCCCTGTAGTATTCTGCCCACCCTTGTAGTATTCTGCCCATCCTTTAGTAATACGCAAACAAAAAAAAAAATCTCCTCACCTTTCCTCCGTTCCCTGTGTGCCCACGATCAGTACTTGCAGAGTTTTGGATGCAGCATGCTTCAGCTGCGTCCAAAACCCTGCTATGTATGGTAAAAGCACAGTGGGCATGGGATTTCTAAAAATCCCATGCCCACTGTGCGTGTACGGCCCGCAGTGAAAACGGAACTGCGGTGTGGCTTCCAGAGGCCGCAGCATGTGAATTTATGCTGCGGCGTCTGAAGCGTCCTCCCTAGGCAGAGCACAGCGAGGAGACCGCAGCGGCCCGAACCCTGATCGCAGGCACGGGCAGCTGCGGTCTCCTAAGGAGTAGACTTGCGGCCCCGCCGATCAGGACGCGCTGTGTCCAGCACGCAGCGGGTCCTGATCTTGAGCACGTACCTTACCTGCTTGTCACGGCCCGTGATGATCGCGGCTCTGTGCTAAGGGTCGGCGCCGGCAGAAACTTCACTGCATTTGAATCCATTTGCGGTGCAGCGCAGAGGAGCTGTGTCTGGACCAATGGCTGCTGCCTGCCAATCAGATGCAAGGAAGTGACGTCGCTGTATGACGTCACCTCCTTGCATCTGATTGACAGACAGCAGCAGCAACTGGGATAGAACTGACAGCTCCTTGTGCGGCACCGCAGATGGATTCAAATGCAAGTTCCTGCCGGCGCCGACCCTCAGCATAGAGCCGCGATTTGTCACGGGGTCTGCGGGCCGCAACAAACAGCCTCAGGGGCCGCATGCGGCCCGCGTGTTTGAGACCCCTGGTGTAGACCATAAAAATCACTTTCATAATACACACCTATTGGGCGGTCCAGTCCGATGGGTGTCTGCTCTCTGGTCCAGCGCCTCGTCTCTGCTGCAATTGCCGTCCTCCTTCGACCCTGTCCAGTATGGATGATGTATCCTTTGTGGTCCTAGGCAGGCACTTTTTGATGTGTCCTGCTCACGGCAGATCAAAGTATTGTAGTGCGCATGTGCTGGCGGTCTTTAACCTTTCCTCATGCCTGAGCAGGGCAGATCAAAGCATCACTGTATTCACAAGAGAATCAAATTAATGAAAATTACATAAAATGTATTGAGAGATATATACAGTAATACATTTGGCACATAAAAAATGATAAATTATGATATTGCAAAAAAGAAACAAATAAATGCATTAATAAATACATAATGTGTCACAACTGAAATTCTTGGCCATAGGATGTTTGGTATCTAGTCTGGTAATCCAAAAGACCTTTCTCAGGAGCAGCTTTTTCCGCCAGTCTCCTCCTCATACAGGGCAGTTAACTCTCTCCAGACCGAAAAAAAACAAGACTGTCCAGATTGCCATTATGTTTCTCCAAGAACTGCCTAGTAACCCCAGAATATAAAGTATTTTTTATTGATAATATTAAAAATATGTCCAGAAATTCTTCTTTTTAGTTTTCGGATAGTATATCCTATATATTGCATATTGTACTCATTGCATTGTACCCAATATGCCACTTACTTGGTATCACAACTGATAAAGGAACCGATTTTTTTATTCCCATTGAAGGATATTGGTTTTTTTTGCATTTTTGCATGTTAAATTTTGAACCATAACATTTGTAGAAACTTGCACTGGATAGCCATGTTTTTTATTGTTCTTGGATGGTACTTTCCACGCTACACATCTTACTATTTTTTAGAATCTGATTAAGGGCTGGATCCTAATACAATATACCATATTTTTCAGTTTATAAGACACACCGGATTATAAGATACCCCCAAATTCAGAGCAAAAAAGGGGGAAAACAAAAAGGGGTTCCATCATATAATCCGGTGGTGTCTTACCAGAAGGGGCAGTGTTGCGGGCAGGGGACAGACCACAGCAGGGGAGGGGCTGCTCGAGACGCTCGGATCCGGGGTCATTGCAGTGGCTCGAGGGGAAGCTGGACCCGGGCTTGAACACCTGTCCGTTGCCCGCAAGTGAAAAAAGGGGGGATTTATTATATAGAGGCGGTTTTGTCAGTGATACCACTTGTGGGTTGCGGTGATTGTTGGTGACACCGCCGCTGCCTTGGTATGGGGTGCTCGGGGCTGATGGAGCAGGGCAGCAGGATGGTACCCCCTCCACAGGTAGGGGAGGTGTTACCCCGGGGCCCAGGAGTCAGTGAGATAGAGTGATTGTGCACAGTCTGCGGGGATGGACTGGATGGTACCGGTGTACTCACTGTTTTGAATAGGCACACAGAGTCCACATAGTAAACCAACTGCTGGTAACTGGTAGCCTCCGGAGGGGTGTGCTCGGGTCCCGCACACCGGTGGACAGAACAGGGGCCCTTCCTCCTTGCACTTTAGGTTGCTGTCTTGTGTGTTGAATAGTCTGCATGAAGTCCACTCCCGGTGACTTTTCTGTGGGAGCTGTGGCCCGCGAGATCTGACCCTTGGGATTTTTGCAGGTACTTGCAGACGCCCTATCCCCCTCGTTGGGCTTCCGTCTCGCTCTATCTGGGCTGTTAGTGGGACAAGACTTGGAATCTTGTCCCCTGCTGGTTAATTGGAAAGGTGCTTGCAGCTGTCCTCATCCTAGAGTCCAGGTACCCCGACTGTGCACGGCCTCCGGACCAGATTCACGCTGTCGGCACCGGCGGGCTACAACCCTGCCCCGGTCCACTTAAGGTCTCCCACGACCGGCTCTCCGTCGCCTGTGGCACTGCTCTGCTGTCTGCCACCAGGTCAGCTCAAGTAGTCCAGTAGTCCGGGAGCTACAACTCCCGACTACCACTTCACTCCTCTCACTTCCACTGTCTTCTCTTAACTCTCCTCTGCTCAACTGTTGTTCCCTCCCCTTGACACCTCAGAACCCCTAGGTGGGCGTCACCATCTGCCTGGCCCCACCCACTGGTGTGTCCCTATTGTCCTGGGGGGTGACTAGGCTTTTGTGGCTGGTGTATGTACCTGTGTGGGGTTGTGATGGAGGGCCAAGGAGGAGGGAATCCTGCACCTGGAAGAGGGGTGCAGTCATCTGTGACACCCTGATTTTGTCAGGGCGTCACACTCCCCCTTGGTAGAACACAGCCCGTCCACCGGCATTTATTTTAACTGCTTCTGCAAAAAGGTAAAACGTTAACATATTATAAAACATTATGTACATTTCATCCCTTGACAGGGAGGCACTTTACTTGAATGTTGCAAAAACAGTCCCTGTCCCACAAGTCCACCCCAAAGAGTCCCAAAGTCCAGAACCCTCTGGTCTGGAGGTTATCCACCGGTTTTATTAGTGACTGGGCCTCGGTCGACTCTACTGCAGGCCCTTCCTCCAAGCAGTCCTCTCCAGTGGGTGTCACAGTCCTGTTGGGCAGAGGAACAAGAAGGCAAATGGGGGGTATGTACAAGAACCCAAGAAAGTCTTTGGGTGGCCTCTGCCAGTCCTGAGCCCATGGTCCATATACAACATTTTACTACCGCTGCTGGGGCAGCCTCCTGTTGCAGCCTTTCTCCCCTCACAACCCGCCACCCAAACAACACGGATCCCCAGTGCCACCTTCACTCATGGTGCCGCACTGTCCTGGAACTCCCTCGAGTTGCCTGTGGTAATGGGTGCAGCTGCCTTTCTTTCTTCAGCTTTTAACTGGGTAACTTCTGCACCATCCTCCACCGAGGGCCCCTGGTACCACCTCCTCATGGCACGCTGCTCCGGACCCTGATGGCCTTTTCATCTTTAACAGGCAGGGTGAAGAGGTTCAACAAGAATGGCGCCTCTTTAACTTTCCTGCCACCCTCCACCTGGGGTCCAGATGGCCTCCTCCATGGAACACGAGAACGTTCAACGAGGGTAGCAGTTCATCAGTCATTCTTTAAACTTCTTTAACAAAATTTCAACTTGTAAACGAACTTACAGGTTCTGGTCCCCTTTAGCATCGGGCACCTCCTGTACACACCCATGAAAAGTGCCCGGGTAGACCACAGCGACGGCATACAGGCACCACCACATCAATAGCGGGGGGCCGGGATCTCCTCCTCTGAAGTGGACTCCGTTTCCATTCCAAAAATTTCCCATTCACGTATTGCCTGTGACGACAGGGACATTCTGTAGCCGTTTCCTGCAAACCCCTCTTCTATCTACATACAGTGGGGAAAATAAGTATTTGATACACTGCCGATTTTGCAAATTTTCCCACCTACAATGAATGAAGAGATCTGTAATTGTACACTTCAACTGTGACAGACAGAATCCAGAAAAATCACACTGTATGATTTTTAAATAACTAATTTGTATTTTTTTGCATGAAATAAGTATTCGATGACCTATCAATTAGCAAGAATTCTGGCTCTCACAGACCTGTTATTTTTTCTTTAAGAAGCCCTCCTACTCTGAACTCATTACCTATACTAATTGCAACTCGTTACCTGTATAAAAGACACCTGACCACACAATCAATCACATTCCAACCTCTCCACCATGGCCAATAAGGAGACCTATCTAAGGACACCAGGGGCAAAATTATAGACCTGCACAAGGCTGGGATGGGCTACAGAACAATAGGCAAACAGCCTGGTGAGAAGGCAACAACTGTTGGCGCAATTATTAGAAAATGGAAGACAGACAAGAAAACTGGCAATCTTACTTGGTCTGGGGCTCCATGCAAGATCTCGCCTCATGGGGTAAGGATGATTCTGAGAAATGTCAGGAATCAGCCCAGAATTACACAGGAGGACCTGGTCAATGACCTGAAGAGATAAGAGACCACAGTTTCAAAGAGTAACACATTACGCTGTCTTGGATTAAAATCCTGCAGTGCACGCAAGGTCTCCCTGCTCACAACAGCACATGTGCAGACCAGTTTGAAGTTCACAAATGACCATCTGGATGATCCAGAGGAGGGATAGAAAAAGATCATGTGGTCAGATGAGACAAAAATAGAACTTTTGGTATCAACTTCACTCGCCGTGTTTGGAGGAAGAAGAATGAGTGCAACCCCAAGAACATCATCCCAACCATGAAGCATGGGGGTGAAAACATACTTTGGGGGTGCTTTTCTGCAAATTCATACAATGTGATTTTCTGGATTTTTTTTATACTGCCTGTCACAGTTGAAGTGTACCCACGATACAAATTACAGACCTCTCCATTCTTTGTAGGCAGGAAAACTTGGAAAATCGTCAATATATCAAATACGTATTTTCCCCACTGTAGAACAATCATATTCCATGGCGCTTTACATTTATTATCATCACTATCCCCATTGGGGCTCACAATCTATATTCCCTACCAGTATGTCTTTGGAGTAAGGGAGGAAAATGGAATAACTGGAAGAAACCTACACAAACACTGGGATAACATAAAAACTCCTTCAAGATGAGGAATTTGTGGAACCTAGAACCCCGCTGCTGCAAAGCAACAGTTTGTCCTCACTTTTGCCAATCATTGTTGTATAAAATGGGGTCAACACCTTCTCATTCTCATGTGCCAATGTCAGCATATATTGCAAGTGATGCATTACAGCCTATAGTGAAAGCAATGGTTTGCACATAAATATCATAGGGCTCAGTGAAATAGCCATGCCAGCCTCACACTTCTGTTGTAATAAAATCATACATCATGGCAATGTGGCGCCCTGGACAAGCCAGGTCGTCACAGGACAACACCAACACACCCTACACCCCGGTTAGGTACACCAGAGCCAAACACAAAATCCTTGTTGCCTTCCTCCAGGGGCTGATGTCCACAGCAGGGGGTGGGCCAGGCGGTTGGTCCCGCCCACCGAGGAGTTCACAGCCCTGGAGGCGGGAAAAGGGATCAGTTTAGAGTTTAGAGTTGAGTTTTGAAGAGTGAAGTGGTAAAGGAGGAGACTGACCGTGTCCGGATGTGTGGCCCGGGCACAAACAGCAAGCTTGGCAGACGGTGGTGACCGTCTGCAGGAGAGGCTGCCGGGAGGAGAACAACCGCAGCCGCCTGTGGGACCCGTCCATCCAGCCGTTTGTTTGACCAGAGACTGTGAATTACTGGCTGAGTGAGTACCACCGTTTGGCACAGCGCTGCCCCCGCGACCCTGCACCTCACCAGGCCCCGTAACCCGCCTGCCATCTATCCCTACCCCTCACCGGGCCCCGGGACCACGAAACCCCCTACCCACGGAGGGGAGAACCAACATTCAAGCTGCTCCCTGTCATCGCTCCCAGGATCCCCGTCCAGAGCAGCGGTGGTGTCACAACCTCACCACAACCGTGGGTGGCGTCACGGACAATATCCCTAAACCAAATCACCCCCTTTCACTCACGGGCGAGGAACGCCGCTCGAGTCCCCGGGATCCGGCCCACCGCTCGAGCCACCACCGAGCAGCAGCAGCAGTAGCCGGACCCGAGCAGTGGGTGAGCGCAGCGTCCCCTTCTCCGTCCGCGACAGCAACCTCTGGTTTATAATCTACAGTAAACCATGATACTACAGTATAACCCAATAGAAGTTGTATTATACCTACCTCTTACATTTAGTAAATACAGAAGGCCTATCTAGCTAATATGTAATCATTCTGTTGATGTAGGTATTAGCATGGTTGGATCTGGCTTCCTATGTATCTAAAAATAAAGATTTCACACAAAAAAAAAAAAAAATATTCCATGTCATCATCTTACTACAAACAACACTTCCATAACCACCAAACCATATGAGGAAAAGAAAAACATAAGCAAGTAGTTTGTGGGAAAAACGTCAAGAGCACGGAAGGCCTTTCAATGTTCTCAAGCAAAAGAATAAAGAACATCTGCAATCTTTAAGGCATAGACTTAGGAGCTAAAATAAAACATAATTTCTAGCTGGCTTAGCGATCTGCATTATGGGAAGTGCAACCTATACATCATGTCTATACAATTATATCCAAGGAAAATTATCTCAGCTAAGTTATTAAACTAGATTTACACTGGCAGATTATCATACAAAAGAGCAAAATGCTCATTTATTGGTTGAATTTATTTTTTTGCCAGTTTGAAAATCATTGTTTTCAGCAGCACATCATTCTGTGTAAACAGAACATGTGCTGTCGAGAACAATATCAGCCTATGGGCACAGAATGATCTATGTACTGATTGTTCTATGTTCATAGGAGAAGTAGTCTACCTGTTTAAACGGGCTATTAAACGACCACTGAGATCAGCAAACAAGTATCTGATCAACAGTCTTAAGGGTGCTTTACACGCTGCGATATATCGTCGGGGTCACGTCGTTAGTGACGCACATCTGGCGTCGTTAGCGACATCGCAGCATGTGACAGCTAGGAGCGATGATCAACGATCGCAAAAACGTCAAAAAACGTTGATCGTTGACACGTCGCTCCTTTTCATAATATCGTTGGTGGTGCATGCCGCTGGTTGTTCGTTGTTCCTGTGGCATCACACATCGCTATGTCTGACACCGCAGGAACAACGAACATCTCCTTACCTGCATCCACCGGCAATGAGGAAGGAAAAAGGTGGGCGGGATATTCCGCCCACTCATCTCCGCCCCTCCGCTTCTATTAGACGGCTGCTGTGTGATGTCGCTGTGACGCCGCACGAACCGCCCCCTGAGAAAGGAGGCGGTTCGCTGGCCACAGCGACGTTGCAGGGAAGGTAAGTCCGTGTGACGGGTGTAAGCGATATTGTGCGCCACGGGCAGCGATTTGCCCGTGACACACAATCAACGGGGGCAGGTTAGCTCGCTAGCGATATCGATATCGCAGCGTGAAAAGTGCCCTTTAGGGGTCACTCACATCTGCGTGTGAAATATGGCTCCATTGTTGCTCCTGAATCGTCTTGGAGTGAGATGCAAGTGTCACTCCATATGGCTTGCGAATGCTATAGGAGTGCGTTTTTCCGCATTGCCTAGTCTCCATGTGACATCCGTGTGATGTCCGTGTCATTAGTATGACATCCGTGTGACATCTGTTTTTAACATGACCTTTTACATACTGTCAAAAGCTAGATAGATAGCTAGATAGATTAATGGAAAGATAGATAGATAGATGTCAAACACATATATACTGTATTTTTCGGATTATAAGACGCGCTGTATTATTAGACTCACCACAAATTTAAAAGGAAGAAAAAAGGAATAAATAATTTTTAATGTTAAAAAAGGGGGTCCATCTTATAAGCTTGGAGTCCATTTTATAATCCATACATAGCTCACCAGGGGTTGGGGGCGCGGTGTCGGTGGAGCAGGGTCACAGGGGGCAGGGTTGCAGAAAAAGGACTGTGGCAGCAGCACTGGGCTAGGAGGAGTAAGGGTGTCGTGGCGGTGTGATGCGGGAGTCATTTATCTCCAGGCAGGGGACGTGATAAGCTTCAGGAAAATGGCTGCAGAGGCAGAGCACGCACAGACTGAGATCTCGGAGTGTCGAGATCTCAATCTGCTCCTGCGCCGATTACAACGTGACGGACGTCAGGAAAATGGCTGCAGGGGCTTTCCAAGATCTCAATCTGCGTTTGCCTGGGTCCACAGCCATTTTCCTGAAGCCCATTGCGTCCACTGCCGGAGATCAATGGCGCCCGCATTGCACTGCCACGACACCCCCTCCTCACAGCTCCAGGCCACCACTGATGTCCTTCAACTGCGACCCCGCTCCATCTCTGCTGCACTCCCCCACAGTTGACCCATATCCAGATTACAAGATGCACCCCCAATTTTGGGGGGAAAAAAGTGCGTCTTATAATCCAAAAAATACAGTAATGTTCTACCCACCTACATATTGTAAGCTTGTACCCTTTAGTGGTGTTTATCCTTGTATTAAGCCTCAAATTCAATAACTTTTAAAACAAAAAGGATGTGGGGTCCACCCTATTTTTGTCAGCCAGCTAAGGTAAAGGAGACAGCTGCAGCCTGCAGCTGGCAGCTTTACCTTGACTGGTAATTTTAAAAAGAGGTCACCCCACACTGTTGTTTAAAATGACTTCTAAATTAAATAAATAATTTTTAAAAAAACAACGTAGAGTCTCCCCAAATTGAATCTCCAGGCAAGTTGAAGCTGACAGTTGGTGTCTGCTATTTTCAGGCTTGGGAGACCCATGGTTATAGGGCCCTCCCCAACCTAAAAATAGCATGCTGCAGCGCCCCCGAAGTAGTATATCCATTAGATGTGCCAATCCTGGTGCATCACATTGGTTCTTACCATTGCCCTGGTGCGCTTGCAAACAAGGTAATATAAAAGGTTGATGTCAGCTGTGAATTGCCAGCTAGCATCAAGCAATGGTATTAGTAATGGTTGACGTCTAGCAAACACCCCATTACTAATCCAGTAGTTGTAAATTGTCAAAAATAATAAAAAATATTTTATTTATAATAAAACCCCCTAACCAGCCCTCATTTACCAACTTATTTGAAAAAATAAAAATTCTTTAATTCCACCATAATCCACAAGGAGGTCCCACAAAATTCCTCCAAAGCGAACCTGAAAGAAATAAAAATAAAAATGTATTAAAGAAAAAAGACAACAGACACCTTCATTCGCCAATTTATTACATATCACATATTACATATCACATATCATATTTATTATATAACATGTCGGCGTGTGGATCTATAAGTGTGCAGAAAATGAATTAGCCCGAATTGGTCCGGAAGGGATCGGAAGGTAACTTGATACATAGTCACAGTAAACAATGTTTGTGTGTCTTTTTACTTTCACCCCTATAACACTTCAGTTTCTACTTTCCCCTCTAATTCCTACACCCAGTAATGAGCTATTCATCTCTCCCTCCATCTTCCCCACCCATCTCACCTTCTCAGATCTGTTCATCCACTTTACACCCTGTGTCTCCAGGCATACACGGCCACCTCATGGCCTCTCCTGCTCCCACCTACTAACACTCTCTCTGCTTCTCCTCACTGCTGGGGATATCTCTCCAAATCCTGGCCCTCCTCACCACATCCCCATTGTCACATCTAACTGCCATCCACACTCTAAAGGCCCCGTCACACTAAGCAACATCGCTAGCAACATCGCTGCTAACAAACAACTTTTGTGACGTTGCTAGCGATGTTGCTGTGTGTGACATCCAGCAACAATCTGGCCCCTGCTGTGAGGTCGTTGGTTGTTGCTGAATGTCCTGGGCCATTTTTTAGTTGTTGCTGTCCCGCTGTGAAGCACAGATCGCTGTGTGTGACAGCGAGACAGCAACAACTAAATGTGCAGGCAGCAGGAGCCGGCTTCTGCGGAGGCTGGTAACCAATGTAAACATCGGGTAACCAAGAAGCCCTGTCCTTGGTTACCCGATATTTACCTTTGTTACCAGCCTCCGCCGCTCTCACTGTCAGTGCCGGCTCCTGCTCTGTGCACATGTAGCTGCAGGACACATCGGGTTAATTAACCCGATGTGTGCTGTAGCTAGGAGAGCAGGAGCCGGCACTAAGCATTGTGCGCTGCTCCCTGCTCTGTGCACATGTAGCTGCAGCACACATCGGGTAATTAACCCGATGTGTGCTGTAACTAGGAGAGCAGGGAGCCAGTGCTCAGTGTGCGCTGCTCCCTGCTCTCTGCACGTGTGGCTGGTTGCTGGTGAGCTCACCAGCAACCCGTGTAGCGACGCTCCAGCGATCCCTGCCAGGTCAGGTTGCTGGTGTTATCGCTGGAGCGTCGCAGTGTGACATCTCACCAGCAACCTCCTAGCAACTTACCAGCGATCCCTATCGTTGTTGGGATCGCTGGTAAGTTGCTTAGTGTGACTGGACCTTAACACAAATTTCCGCAACCCTTCTAACTTCATACCCATTCACCCAGCCCCCACTCCCCCAGTCCCACTAACAGGAGCTCTATGGAACGCTCGCTCTGTCTGCAATAAAAACTTTCCTACATCCATGATCTTTTCATCACTAATAAACTTTCCATTCTTGGCATCACAGAAACCTGGCTCACCCCCTCTGACACTGCCTCTCCTGCTGCACTTTCTTATGGCGGTCTCAAACTCTCTCACAACCCTCGCCCCAGTAACAAGCATGGTGGAGGAGTTGGTTTGCTCCTGTCCGACCAATGCTCCTTTACACCAATTTCACTACCACCCTCTGTTACTCTTCCCTCTTTTGAGGTACACTCCGTACAAATCTACTCTCCTTCCAACCTCCAACTGGCTGTCATTTATCGCCAGCTACTGCCTTTTTTGACCATTTCACCACCTGGCTACTACATTTCCTTTCCACCGACATCCCCACCATCATCATGGGTGACTGTAACATACCCATTGACACTTCTCACTCATCTGTCTCTAAACGTCTAACACTCGCTTCCTCCTTCGGCCTCACCTAATGGTCCTCTGCAGCTACTCACAAAGATGGCCACACGCTGGACCTCATCTTCACTCTGTTCCCTATCTAACCTCTCTAATGCACCTCTCCCCCTGTCTGACCAAAACCTACTCATATTCTCTTCCCTCTCTTCTCCAAGTACACAACCCCTCCCCCCACAAACTTTCACCCCCCCCCACAAAAATCTCAATCATCTTGACTTACACTCACTTTCTCAGTCTCTTTTCCCTCTTGCAGACATTGATTCTTCACATGATGCAGATGCTGCTGTCACTTTACACACCACCATCTCTGCAGCTCTCGATTCAGCTGCTCCTCTCACACACACCAAAACCTGCACAATCAACAGGAAACCCTGGCACACGAGCCGGACTAAAAAATTGAGACGGGCTTCCAGAATTGCTGAGCGCAGATGGAAGAGGTCTCATTCCAATGAGCACTTCAGTACATACAAACAGGCTCTCACCACTTTCAAGTCTGCACTCACTGCTCCAAAACAAACCTATTTCTCATCCCTCATATCCTCTCTCTCTCCCACAACCCTAAACAGCTGTTCAACACTTTCAACTCTCTCCTCCATCCACCAGCACCACCTCCCTCTCTTCTCATCTCAGCTGAAGACTTTGCCTCTTTCTTCAAGCAGAAGATTGACAACATCAGAGTAAGCTTTGGCCCACAATCACCACAGCCACTCGTCA
Organism: Anomaloglossus baeobatrachus; assembly: GCF_048569485.1. Lineage (NCBI taxonomy): Eukaryota > Metazoa > Chordata > Amphibia > Anura > Aromobatidae > Anomaloglossus > Anomaloglossus baeobatrachus. The sequence goes on from NC_134356.1 coordinate 562,749,135, forward strand.
CAACTACTCAGCCTTCTTCCTCCAAATCCAACTTCTCCACCATGACAGAAGATCATCTTTCCATTCTACTCTCAAGATCACATCTCACAACATGCCTGCTTGATCCACTCCCATCCCACCTCATCCCCAATTTCACCACAGTCTTCCTCCCGACCCTAACCCATCTCTTCAACCTATCACTAACAACTGGTGTATTCCCTTCATGCTTTAAACATGCCTCCATCACACCCATCCTCAAAAAGCCCTTCCTTGACCCTTCCTCTGTGTCAAACTACCTTCCAATATCAGTTCTCCCTTATGCCTCAAAACTACTGGAACAGCATGTCCACCTTGAACTGTCCTCATACCTCTCTTCCTGCTCCCTCTTTGACTGGTTACAATCTGGCTTCCGACCCCATCATTCCACTGAAACTGCCCTAACCAAAGTCACTAATGACCTACTAACCGCAAAATCCAAGCGACACTACTCTATCCTCCTCCTCCTGGATCTGTCCTCTGCCTTTGACACAGTAGACCATTCCCTTCTACTACAAATTCTCTTTAGTGATGAGCGAGTATCCTTGTCACTACGCGGTACTCGCACGAGTATCACTGTACTCGGGCTACTCGGCGGGTACCGAGTAATTTCGCGATACTCATGCTGAACTCGTGGTCTTCATCCCTGCATGTTGGCGCTCTTTTGAGAGCCAGCCCTCATGCAGGGATTGGCTGGCAGACCACTGCAATGCCACAGCCCTGTTAGTTGTGGAATTGCAGTGATTGGCCGGCCCGCACAGCGTGACCGAGCCTTTATACCGGTGGGCGCGCTGTGCTCTGCACACAGCCATCTCATATTCTCTGCTTTCCCCACCCACAGGCGCCTATGATTGGTTGCAGTGAGACACGCCCCCACGCTGAGTGACAGGTGTCTCACTGCACCCAATCACAGCAGCCGGTGGGCGTGTCTATATTGTGCAGTAAAATAAATAAATAAATAATTTTAAAAAACAGGCGTGCGGTCCCCCCAATTTCAATACCAGCCAGATAAAGCCATACGGCTGAAGGCTGGTATTCTCAGGATGGAGAGCTCCATGTTATGGGGAGCCCCCCAGCCTAACAATATCAGTCAGCAGCCGCCCAGAATTGCCGCATACATTATATGCGACAGTTTTGGGACTGTACCCGGCTCTTCCCGATTTACCCTAGTGCGTTGGCAAATCGGGGTAACAAGGAGTTAATGGCAGCCCATAGCTGCCAATAAGTCCTAGATTAATCATGTCAGGCGTCTCCCCGAGAAACCTTCCATGATTAATCTGTAAATTACAGTTAAAAAACACACACACCCGAAAAATCCTTTATTAGAAATAAACAATAACAAAGTCCCTGATCACCAATTTATTAACCCCGACAAAGCCCTCCATGTCCGGCGTAATCCACGGACCTCCAGCGTCGCGTCAAGCTCTGCTGCATGCAGGTGACAGGAGCTGCAGAATACACCGCCGCTCCCGTCAGCTTCACACAGCAACTGAGGTGAGTAGCGCGATCAGCTGAGCTGTCACTGAGGTTACCTGGATCCAGCGGTGGATGCAGCGGTGGCCGCGGGTAACCTCAGTGACAGCTCAGCTGATCGCTATACTCACCTCAGTTGCTGCGTGGAGCTGACCGGAGCGGCGGTGAGTAGCGCGATCAGCTGAGCTGTCACTGAGGTTACCCGCGGCCACCGCTGCATCCACCGCTGGATCCAGGTAACCTCAGTGACAGCTCAGCTGATCACGCGGCTGTCTTCAGTTGCTGTATGAAGCTGACAGGAGCGGCGGTGTATTCTGCAGCTCCTGTCACCTTCATGCAGCACAGCGGGATGCGACGCTGGAGGACTGTGGAGTACGCCGGACATGGAGGGTTTGTCGGGGTTAATAAATTGGTGATGAGGGACTTTGTTAGTGTTTTTTATTTCTAATAAAGGATTTTTTGTGTGTGTGTGTTTTTTAACTGTAATTTACAGATTAATCATGGAAGGAATCTCGGGGAGACGCCTGACATGATTAATCTAGGACTTATTGGCAGCTATGGGCTGCCATTAACTCCTTATTACCCCGATTTGCCAACGCACTAGGGTAAATCGGGAAGAGCCGGGTACTGTCCCAGAACTGTCGCATCTAATGTATGTCTATCTCTCACTATTGGGTATGTGCCCTTAACATTTCCGCCATGAAAATTCATTTTGGTGTCATTTTGGAAGGTTTTCTGGTGAGTCCGTAAAAATGGCGTAAAACCCGGACAAAATTGTTCACAGCTGTGACTTTTGAGTGATAAATGCTTCAAGGGGTCTTCCCCATGCTGTTGCCATGTCATTTGAGCACTCTTCTGAGACTTTTGTGACATTTTTAGGGTTTCTACATGCTGCCGGGGGTCATTTCAGAAAAATACTCGGGTCTCCCATAGGATAACATTGGGCTCGGTGCTCGGGCCGAGTACACGAGTATCTTGGGATGCTCGGCCCGAGCCTCGAGCACCCGAGCTTTTTGGTACTCGCTCATCACTAATTCTCTTGTCTCTGGGCATCACAGACTTGGCGCTATCTTGGATCTCCTCATACTTAACCAACCAAACTTTAAGCATCTCCCACTCTCCCACCACTTCCTTATCTCGCCCCCTATCTGTCGGTGTCCCCCAAGGTTCAGTTTTTGGACCCCTGTTGTTCTCCATTTACACCTGAGGCCTGGGACAGCTCATAGAGTCCCACGGCTTTCAGTATCATCTCTACGCTGATGATGCGCAGATCTACCTCTCTGGACCTGACATCACCTCCCTACTAACCATAAATCCCACAATGTCTGTCTGCTATTTCATCCTTTTTCTCTTCTCGATTCTTAGAACTGAACATGGACAAAACAAAATTCATTGTCTTTCCTCCTCCTCATTCAACCTCTCCACCTGACATATCCATCAATGTCAATGGCTGCTCACTTTCCCCAGTGCCACGTGCTCGCTTCCTGGGAGTAATCATAGACTCTGATCTCTCTTTCAAGCCACACATCCAAGCCCTCTTCACCTCCTGCCGCCCCCAACTCAAAAATATTTCCCGGATCCATACATTCCTTTCCCAAGAAGCTGTAAAAACCGTAATACATGCCCTTATTATCTCCCACCTGGATTATTGCAACCTCCTGCTCTGTGGCCTCCCTTCTAACAGTCTCGCACCGACTACAATCTATTCTAAACTATGCTGCCCGGCTAATCTACCTGTCCCCCCACTACTCCCCGACCTCTCCTCTCTGCCAATTCCTTCACTGGCTTCCCATTGCCCAACGACTCCAGTTCAAAACACTAACCACGACATACAAAGCCATCCACAACCTGTCTCCTCCCTACATCTGTGACCTAGTCTCCCAGTACTTTCCTGCACGTAACCTTCGATCCTCACAATATCTCCTTCTCTACTCCCCTCTCATCTCCTCTTCCCACCATCGCATCCAAGATTTCTCCCATGCCTCCCCCATACTCTGGAATGCTCTGCCATAACACATCAGACTCTTGCCTACCTTAACAAGCTTCCTTTTCCGACAAGCCTACAACCTGCCGTAACCCTCAGACTGATATAGCGCCGCACAACCAGCTCTACCCTAACCTACTGTATCCTCACATATCCCTTGTAGACTTTAAGCCCTCAAGGCAGGGACCTCTATGCTCCTGTACCAGTCTGTGCCTTGTATTGTTTATGATAATTGTACTTGTCCCTATTATGTATACCCCTTTCACATGTAAAGCGCTATGGAATTGATGGCGCTAAAATAATAAATAATATCAAAACCCTAAACGCGTCCGCCATAATTCATATGGAAGTCCCACAACAGTCCCAGACACAGTGTCCCAGCCACTGAAAAAAAAGAACACTTCCTACAGGCTGGGACATCAGCCACAACTGCCTCCCACGCTGTGCTGTGTGAGAACCATGGCAGTGAACTACAATTACCTCATGAGGGCACTGCAAGTTACAGCATGTGGGTCACACAGCAGCGAGTGAGCCACCTTGGGCAGTGATGAGCAGTGACCGTGGCGGTTCTCACCCAAAGTAATGGGAGAGCAGGCGGCTGTGACGAGCGGCGATATCATAGAGAGGGATAAGTTATGCTCAGCTGCTATAGTCCTGGTGCTCGGGAGAAAAAACAGTCAATCGAAAAAGGTAGTCCCGGCACACAGTGCAAGAAAAATAGGACAAGTCCAGGTATGGTATGCTTGAACAAGGTTTTATATTTTTCACCAAAAAACGGTACTGCCCGCCCAACGTTTCGGCTCGTACAGGAGCCTTCACCAGGGGCCAAGAGTACTAAGACATACATGGTATGAGAAAGAAAATAAACAAAAAGATTTTTACAATTTGCATCATGACATTGCATCAAGAGAAAACATTAAAGTAAATAATAACCTATATGGGAATATAAAGACAAAGGGAGACAATTGTCGTAGTGTGGAGTGTGGAACAAAAAGGATATAACCGCTAGGGTTATAAGTGGAGGATCTAAAGATATAAAAGGAAAACAAAGACAAGAAGGGAACTAAAGGGAAATAAAGAGTAGAGAAAAGAAGGGGGGGGAGGGGGGGAGGACAAGAAGAGAGGGAAGCATAGGAAAACGAGAAAGATTTGGAGTAGTCAAAAAGGCAAAAATTCATATTGTCTTTGTTTTCCTTTTATATCTTTAGATCCTCCAATTATAACCCTAGCGGTTATATCCTTTTTGTTCCACACTCCACACTACGACAATTGTCTCCCTTTGTCTTCATATTCCCATATAGGTTATTATTTATTTTAATATTTTCTCCTGATGCAATGTCATGATGCAAATTGTAAAAATCTTTTTGTTTGTTTTCTTTCTCATACCATGTATGTCTTCGTACTCTTGTCCCTTAGTGAAGGCTCCTGTACGAGCCGAAACGTTCTGAAGTATCCCTTATGCTGACTCCAAAATCTTCCTTCCTATTTTCAGGCCCTGATGCACCTATAAGATCTCTTATTACAACCATTTACCTCGGTACTCTTGGCCCCTGGTGAAAGCTCCTGTACGAGGGGCGGGCAGTACCGTTTTTTGGTGAAAAATAAAAAAAAACATGTTCCAGCATACCATACCTGGAGCGGTGATATCATGACTTCTGGCAGTCATACCGGAAGCATTATCTGCCATCCAACTAACCACCTGTTCACATTGTTCTGACTTCAAGAGTGGTGACCCACACCGCTTTGCAAATTGGGGCAGGAATCTAAGTCTTGTGGATGAGCATGTTGGTTGTACTCCCTCATCAGGCAAAATTTAACCTGGCACATGGCCTCTGCATGCACTATCAGCAGCACGTCCACTTCCCCATCCCTTACTGCATGCCTTGCACATTTTAAATTAGGTAAATACTAGATATGCCTGCAAACTGTAATACCGGCATCTCTGCCTTGTCCCACTGCCTGCACTTTGCATAGACGCCTATGCACTCACCGCCATAGCTGTCCATGCGTTCACCCGTCTCCTGCTTCTTCTCTGGTTTCTGCTGTGACTCCCTGCTGCCAGAGTCTGTGTTCCTGTGCCGTCCAGCCTGTGCTCTATTTCCCATCTAGCCTGTGTTGCAGTTCCCATCCTTTGTTCCTGAACCTGTCTTTGCCAGTTCCTAAACTAGCTATCCAGTCTGTATAAGTCGTCTTGTCTGAACCTGCACCTGTTCCTGGCCTCCCTGTAAGGCTTCGTTTTCAAAAGTCCCCAATTGTTTATCTTTTTCATGATGAGACCAGTTAAATGCCCCTTTACACATAGCGATGTCGTTAGCTAGATCGCTGAAACGTCACAGGTTTTGTGATGCAACAGCAACCTCTCTAGCGATCTCGCTACGTGTGACACATAGGAGTGCCCGCCCCCCCACTGCGATATTACAGATCGTACCTGAACGTCCTAATTCATTTTTTGATCGTTGGTGTCCCACTGGACAGCATGCATTGCTGTGTTTGACGCAACAACAACGACGAGTAACCTCGTTGGCAACTCGCCTGGATGGAAACACTACGCCTCTATCGAGGTCTGAGTCATCAGAATAGCTGCTGTGTGATAGGGTACCAACAACTGCTGAGGTCGTTATATGGATCGCCGTATCGTTGCTGCGTTGTTAATTAGATCTGCCTGTTTGCTAGCTCACTAGCGACCATGTAGCGACGTACCAGCGATCCTGACCAGGTCGTATTGTTATTGCGATCGCTAGAACGTCGATACGTGTAACGGGACCCTAAGAATGTGTCTCAGTAGGGATGCTCAGTAGGGATGCCTTAAATGGGTTGTTCAGTTTAAAACAACTCTTGGTGACTGCAAACTTGTGAATTCTTAAGGGCCATTTACACGCTGCGACATCGCGATATATCGTCGGGATCACGGTGTTTGTGACGCACATCTGGCGTCGTTAGCGACATCGCAGCATGTTACCCCTATGTGCGACCTTAAACATTTCCAAAAGAGGCAAAAATCGTTGGTCTGTGATACGTCGTTCATTTACCAAAAATCGTTGTCTGGTCAGTAGCGAGGTTGTTTGTCGTTCCTGCAGCAGCACAAATCGCTATTTGTGACACCGCAGGAACGAGGTACAACCTCGTACCTGCGGCCGCCCGCAATGAGGAAGGAAGGAGGTAGGCGGGATGTTCGTTCCGCTCATCACCGCCCCTCCGCTTCTATTGGACGGCTGCTGCATGACAACACTGTGACGCTGCACAAACCGCCCCCTTAGAAAGCAGGCGGTAGGCCGGCCACAGCGACGTCGCAGGGAAGGTAAGTCAGTGTGATGGGTGTAAGCGATATTGTGCGCCACGGGCAGCGATTTGCCCGTGACGCACAACAGATGGGGGCGGGTACGCTCGCTAGCAATTTCGCTAGCAAGATCGCAGCGTGTAAAGCACCCTTTAGAGTGCGCACACTGCGCGCTGTGAGTATTTTCCAATATCCGTGCCAGAAACAATTTTCACATGACCACAAATATGCAAAATGCCTACTCCTGGTCAGAATCCGACTACTGTTTTCCGGCGCTACAGAATGCACTTGCATTAAGCATATCGGAAACAGTCTTGTCAGATTCTGTCCAGGAGAATGCACATTACATACTTGTCACATCACACGTGATTACCATTCCCAGCAGTGGCTTAACTAGAGTTTGATGGGCCCCGGTGCAAAGATTGGCTGCTTCTCTGCAGGGCGGACACCGGGCCCCTAACCCCGCCGAGCCTGGTTTCTCTGTGACCGCGATTGTTATGCCCCTGATTCCCAGTTCAGATACTGAAGAATCTGCCATGCGATGTGAGGTATCTCAAGTCTACAGTCACATAGAGTGACAATTAGATTGACTGTAGACTTGTAGTGTTGGACCAGACAACTCCCTTAACTTATAATACGTATAATGTAATGTCATGTAATGTCCGGTAATCCCATCCCACTTTTGGCTTCAGGGTTACTTAATATTTATAACCAAGTCTACATAGTTTTAGAGCCCTTCGAAATGAAGTTGATAAACATAGATTTTAGCTGTATGAAGAAAAGTCCTGATATGTGACTAGAATGTGTTTGCATCAGATAGAGGGCCAAGAATATTCTTTTTCAGTGAATTTAGTCTCCCAAACCGTGACAAGGGAAATTTATTCCAATTAGCCAAATGTGATTTTATTTTTTGAAGCAGAAGAACAAAGTTTAGGGAATAGAGATCTTTGTGTTTTGCTGAGATCTGAGTACCCAGTTGTAATAGCCCAAGAGGCAGCTTTTCTCCTATAAACGTTTAACAAAACTTTTCATTCCTTTTTTCTTACTTACTGAAACGCCTCATCTACTATAGTCGAGACATAACCCCTCGATATTAAAAATGATTTAAGATCACAAACCTGTCTTTCAAAGGCTTGGTCAGTTGAATTAATACGTCGTAAATCTTAGAAATTGTCCATAAGGGACACATCTCTCAACTTGACCTCGATGGCAACTAGAAAAATGTAAAAGAGAATTAGTAGCTGTCGGCTTAAGGTAGTCAATAGTATTTAATTAATCTCTCGCTACTACTAAAATATGAACAGCTAAAAAAAAAAATTGATATGATAAGCGCCAAATTGGGATCTTAAATGGATGTGAACATCATTACAATTTTAGAAATGAACAAAATTTAAAAAAAATAAATAAATGCACTGGAACTACAATGGGGACCCCTGTGGCCCACACTTTTGAAAATGTATTCTAATTTAATCCTCAGAAATCCACTTTTTCACTTTGATTACCACATGTTTTTTGTCTTCTTTGTGGGTCTTTTTAGTCCATATGAGTTAGTATGATCATTTTATATGCATGTTCTAAAACATTAAATAAATACTTCTTATGAAAGACAGGCGGCAGCAGAATGTGTTTCCACTGTACAAATGAGCATCTGTCAGTAACATCTGGTTCTTCCTCTACTCAGCCACAAAATCAGGATGCAATCCAGTTAAATCCCGGTGAATGGCTTCAATTTGTTATGAAAACTGTCAGAATTAGCAACCCAATTCCTGCTTCTTTTAGCGGCTGTTTGTGAACACGAGTTGAAGGGTTGGGTAAAAAGAGGAAATCTTGGTCAGGAACAAATCGGTTATGAAACCAAACACTGCGGATCAGAAATCAGATGTGACAGTGGTAAATCTGTCACTATATTACTTATAAATCCAACCTCTGGTATAACATTAAGCCGGAGTCACTGAGCACATAGCCTCATATTTCACGTGCCCAGGAAACGACTAAAGATTTCAAGTGTATGTCGCTGCAGGACTAGATAAAATGTAAAATAATGTACAGTTATGAAGACCACCAGTATATTAAGTGTTAGGGGCTCATGCTGCTGACCAGCTCTAGGATACATCGGTAGTGACAGTTTTTTCCTTATGTGTAGAAGAACATGTTTGAAGTGTGAGGGAAAAGTTGGTATAAATTTTTATTTTCCTTTCGTCACAACAGCACCCACGAGAGAGGGATCCGTCCCCTTCAGGACAGGAAACCTACAGATAAAAAGGGGCGGTCCCCCTCCCTCATCAGTTGGTTTCCTGTCCTGCATGGAGAGGAACCTACAGTACCTGGGTCCGGTTGAGTCCGTGCAGTCTCCGAGGGAACGGCGGAGCTCAGGGTCCAGAAGCACGGTCGGTGGAGCTCCCCTCGTGGACTCCGTCCTCCGGTGCACCTCGTCCTCTTTCCTTTGGTCCGGCTTTGCCTCCAGGGATATGACGCCTGCAGCAGAGCGTGCTTCTTCCGGACGTCGTGTGTGCGCGGCGGGGGGGGCCCTGCCGCGTCGGCGCCTGCTCCCTGCTGCAGTGACCCGGAAGTGCACAGGGGCGCTTCCGGGGGAGCGGCTGGGAAGGTTCCTGGTGAAGTCCGTGTTCCCCTCCATCCTGAGCCGGACGCTGCGGGTGAGTTGATGTCTGTCGGCGGGCCGGAGCCTCTCCCTGACGCGTGCCTGCGTCTTCACAGCTGCTGTCCGAGGCCTGCCGCGTCCGCGCTCTGTCTCCCCGTCGGTAGCCCGGCAGTACTCCTGCTCCTGCGGCTAGGGGGGGGCTCAGATGTGGGTCTCTACCAGCCCTTCCCCCTGCCCTCCTGTCCGGGGTTGGTCCTTTTCGGGGTAGCGGTCCCTCTGCCGTCAGCGTCTCACATGCTGTGGACTTCCTGGCCGCCTCTGCTCCCTGTGGACGGCGTCCGGGTGGTGTCTGCACTGGGATGTGCGCTGGGGTGCTCTCCTGGTCTGTGATCGGTGGACCTCTGTGGCCTCTGGGCCTCTGTGAGCTCCTGGGCCTCTGTGGGCTCCTGGGCCCCTGTGGACTCCTGGGCCCTGTGGACTCCTGGGCCCTGTGGACTCCTGGGCCCTGTGGACTCCTGGCCTCTGTGTCCTTCTGCCCCTGTGGCTCTGTGACCTCTTGACCCCTGTGGCTCTGACCTCTTGACCCCTGTTGCCTCTGTGTCCTACTGGCCTCTGTGTCCTCCTGGCCTCTGTGTCCTCCTGGCCTCTGTGTCCTCCTGGCCTCTGTGTCCTCCTGGCCCCTGTGTCCTCCTGGCCCCTGTGTCCTCCGGGCCTGTGTGGCCTCCGGGCCTCTCGGCTTCTGTGGCCTCCGGGCCTCTCGGCTTCTGTGGCCTCCGGGCCTCTCGGCTTCTGTGGCTCCGGGCCTCTCGGCTTCTGGGCCTCTGGGCCTAGTGGCTTCTGTGGCCTCCTGGCTTCTGTGGCCTCTGGCCTCCTGGCTTCTGTGGCCTCCTGGCTTCTGTGGCCTCGGGGACTCCTGGCTTCTGTGGCCCTTATGCCTGTTTGCCTCGGTGCCTGTTTGCCTCGGTGCCCGTGTGGCCTCTGCGCCCGTGTGGCCTCTGCGCCCGTGTGGCCTCGGTGCCTGTGTGGCCTCGGTGCCTGTGTGGCCTCGGTGCCTCTTGGCCTCTGTGCCTCTTGGCCTCTGTGCCTCCGGGCTTCTGTGCTTCGGGGCCTTGGTCCTCGGTGCCTCCTTCTGACTCGCCCACCCCAGGGCTATGGGACACCCGGTGCCGGGCCGGACTAGTCCGGTGGTAGTCAGTGGTGGCTGGGCCCGGCTCCGTGGCCCTGGTGGGTGTCAGTAGAGTATGTGGCTTGTTTTAAAGTTTGTGTTCGTGACGCCACCTGTGGTATGCGGCTATTAAGCCGCCGCTGCTGTGTGAGGCCTCCGGGATGATGTTATGGCAGCAGTGTTGGTACTGCTCCCCACAGGTGGAGCAATGCCCGGGGCACAGTTGGTGCTTGTAAGTGTCTATGAAGGTGGAATAACAGAGACGAGTCCAAGGTGCAGTTCCAGTTCTTTTACTCACTGTTTCTGTCACACTTGCAAGGACCCTCAGACTGCTGGGACCACTGTCAGGGACCTCCGCCTTCTGGGTGATTCCGAGCGTGAAATCCGGTTCCCTCTCTTTAGTGTCCCTTTTCCTGCTGACTTCACTAGCCTTGCCTTAGGTAGATGGACTTGGCTTGGCCTCCATTACAGCCTCCAGGCTGGGGGGTCACCTGTCGGCTGATTTCCCCTTTTCTGAAGATCTGCTCTGGGTTCTGGCCCTGGGAGCTTGCAATTCCCTGGGCCTCGGTTTTTACTGTCTGGAGACTGTCTTTTCACTCCTTCAGTGTCTAGGGACCGTCCCCCTGTCGCAGCTAGTCGCTCCACCGATGTCACTGTGGAACGGGCCACCGCAGCCTGCAGCTACCCGTAGCGCCTCTGGGCCCTCGGCAGCGGTACCCAACAAGGACTGCTCGTGGCACCTTACAGGACTACCCGTGGCCCTGCGACTCCTTTCTTTCCTTCTCTTCTTTCTCCTCCTTGCCTGCCTCAGCAGGCCCCCTCCTCCCTCCTTGCTCTCGTTCTTCTCCTCCAACTACATGCTGCTTCTCTCCCTCCCTGAGGTAAACTGAAACTAACTTGACCTTCCTTTCTCTATCTGCTCTCTGGTCTCCTCCCACCTCCCCAGTTGCTAAGCTACCACCCTATGGGAGCAGGGATGGGTCTTACAGCCCCTCTCAGCATGCAGCATGGGAGGGTTGCCTGCCACTTTCCCTGGTCCTGTGTGTCCCTAGCAATGGGTGTAGTGTGGATTTACCAGGGGACCGGAGTTCACTCTCTTCCTCTCCCAGAATGGGGCATCACACCGCTGATGGGGTGCAATGACCTGTGGCGACGGAAGCCTCAGGGGCGCCACACTCCCCCACAGCAAATCCCAGCACGTCCTCGGGCTGAAAAACAACAAAAACATGTGGAGAAACTGCAAAATTTTTGTTATGCAAAACATAAAACAATAAAACATTTCTTCCCTTTATGGGAGGCACATATCAGTTAACGTTGCGAACTTCTTATAAAGAAAACTCTAAGTGTGCACTTCCAGTCCATTGCATGGTTTGGCAAATCCCCCATAATTCTGGTAGGGGGCACAACAGGTGCAACTAATTACATTTTTGGCTACAACAAGTCCAGTAGCCCGGCAGTTCGTTTCTTTCAATCAAACAAAATGACATAATCAACCAGCCATTAAGTCCAATGGCCTGGTTACATAGGACACATAAACAACATACCAGCCACTAAGTCCAGTGGCCTGGTATGACATGCCACATACACTTCCACCGGGGCCCACATTCCAGTTCAGTGGCCCGGTAGCACATAACATGGGGGGTGACGTCTTCAAAAAGAATGAGGGGCAGTACAGCAGGAAGGGGTGTCATCTTCGAAAAGAATAAGGGGCTAACAGGGGCTATTTACAGTTCAGCAGCTCTTCATCTTTACTCTTCATTGCAGGGGTCCTTCTTTGGCAGGGCCCTGGGCAGCATGTAGGCCATGGAGATCCTGGTCTGCGTTTCTTGCGTGGCTGTCGCAGGACCTCTGCTCAGTTCTGTGACCTGGGTCTGCCTTGAGGTAGTGCTGCGGCTGCTGCTGACAGGAGAGACGCTGCACACTGGCATGGTGCGGCGCCACTCCGGTTCTTCTGAGGCTGCCTTCTTGTCTTGGCGGGCCGCGCCTGGCATGGCGGCGGCCTGGGTTGGAGTCGCTGCTGCGGTGAGATCTTGGCGGGCCGCACCTGGCGTAGCTGCGGCCCGGATCGGCGTCGCCGTGTCGGGCATCTCTCCAGGGACCGCGGGCATGGCAGCGGGGGTTGGGGCTCTCGCGCCGGCAGGGGCATTAAATGACTCACCCCTCAGTTGCATCTCCGGTGTTCTGGTGGTCGCTGTCTTGCTGCAGGGTGCTGGTATCGGAGCTGCGGTCGTGGCACGCGCGCCTGCAGGAGGACCGGGCAGGAACCCCACCGGGCAATCCGGGCTCCGCCGGCTGGGGGTGTCACTCTCTTTACCCGGCTCTGCAGCGGCGGCTGGATCTTCTCCGCTCTCCAGGACGCAGGACACAACCCGGTTCTGAGGTGCGTGTCCCGGCTCGGCCACTCCTCCTCTGGCCGCTCGTTGCTCGGCGTCCATCCTTTTAGCTTCTTCACGCGCCATCTTTTCTTCCTCCGCCTTCTATGGCGGGCACCGCTTCGCGCGCTTTTCTTGGACAAGGGGGCGGGGCTTCTCTTCGCGCCCTTTCTTCTTGCACGCCCCCCTTCTTCCCGCTCTCAGCAGCGCTAATGGCGGTGGTTTCTCAGTAAAGTACACAGTCTGTCACACGGTTCTTCAGGCGCACAGTACCCGGTTAGACCGGGCACGAAATCCTGTTCGTGACGCCAAAGTTGACTCGCCCACCCCAGGGCTATGGGACACCCGGTGCCGGGCCGGACTAGTCCGGTGGTAGTCAGTGGTGGCTGGGCCCGGCTCCGTGGCCCTGGTGGGTGTCAGTAGAGTATGTGGCTTGTTTTAAAGTTTGTGTTCGTGACGCCACCTGTGGTATGCGGCTATTAAGCCGCCGCTGCTGTGTGAGGCCTCCGGGATGATGTTATGGCAGCAGTGTTGGTACTGCTCCCCACAGGTGGAGCAATGCCCGGGGCACAGTTGGTGCTTGTAAGTGTCTATGAAGGTGGAATAACAGAGACGAGTCCAAGGTGCAGTTCCAGTTCTTTTACGCACTGTTTCTGTCACACTTGCAAGGACCCTCAGACTGCTGGGACCACTGTCAGGGACCTCCGCCTTCTGGGTGATTCCGAGCGTGAAATCCGGTTCCCTCTCTTTAGTGTCCCTTTTCCTGCTGACTTCACTAGCCTTGCCTTAGGTAGATGGACTTGGCTTGGCCTCCATTACAGCCTCCAGGCTGGGGGGTCACCTGTCGGCTGATTTCCCCTTTTCTGAAGATCTGCTCTGGGTTCTGGCCCTGGGAGCTTGCAATTCCCTGGGCCTCGGTTTTTACTGTCTGGAGACTGTCTTTTCACTCCTTCAGTGTCTAGGGACCGTCCCCCTGTCGCAGCTAGTCGCTCCACCGATGTCACTGTGGAACGGGCCACCGCAGCCTGCAGCTACCCGTAGCGCCTCTGGGCCCTCGGCAGCGGTACCCAACAAGGACTGCTCGTGGCACCTTACAGGACTACCCGTGGCCCTGCGACTCCTTTCTTTCCTTCTCTTCTTTCTCCTCCTTGCCTGCCTCAGCAGGCCCCCTCCTCCCTCCTTGCTCTCGTTCTTCTCCTCCAACTACATGCTGCTTCTCTCCCTCCCTGAGGTAAACTGAAACTAACTTGACCTTCCTTTCTCTATCTGCTCTCTGGTCTCCTCCCACCTCCCCAGTTGCTAAGCTACCACCCTATGGGAGCAGGGATGGGTCTTACAGCCCCTCTCAGCATGCAGCATGGGAGGGTTGCCTGCCACTTTCCCTGGTCCTGTGTGTCCCTAGCAATGGGTGTAGTGTGGATTTACCAGGGGACCGGAGTTCACTCTCTTCCTCTCCCAGAATGGGGCATCACACCGCTGATGGGGTGCAATGACCTGTGGCGACGGAAGCCTCAGGGGCGCCACACTTCTCCTTGGCTTCGTGCTTCCTGGCCTCGTGCTCTGGGCCTCGTGATTCCTGGCCTCGTGCTTCCTGTCCTCGTGCCTCTGTCCCTCGGTGCCTCCTGGCCTGGGGCCTCTATGCCTCCTGGCCTCAGGCCTCTCTGTCTCCTGGCCTCGGGCTTCTCTGCCTCCTGGCCTCGGGCTTCTCTGCCTCCTGGCCTCGGTGCCTTCTGGCCTCGGTGCCTCCTGCCCTCGGTGCCTCCTGGCCTCGGGCCTCTGTGCCTTGTGCTTCCTGGCCGCATGCCTCTGTTGCCTCCTGGTCTCGTGCTTCCTGGTCTCTGTGCTTCCTTACCTCCTGGCCTCCGGCCTTCCTGGTCCCTGGGCCTCCTGGCCTTTATGGCCTTTGTGGCTTCTTGGCCTCTGTGGCTTCCTGGCCTCTGGACCTCCCGGCCTTGGGCCTCGGGGCCCCGTGCCTCTGTGCCTCCTGGCCTCATGCTTCTGTGCCTCCTGGCCTCGGGCCTCTGTGTCTCCTGCCCTCTGTGTCTCCTGGCCTCCTGCCCTCTGTGCCTCTTGGCCTCTGGGCCTCTCGGCCTCTGGGCCTCTCGGCCTCTGGGTCTCTCGGCCTCTGGGCTTCTGTGCCTCTGGCCCTCTGTGCATCTGCCCTCTGTGCCTCTTGGCCTCGGGGTCTCTTGGCCTCTGTGCCTCCGGGCCTCGGTGCCCTTTGGACCGTCGGGGCTTGTGTTCTGGTCTGCCACCTTGCGCCTCCCTGGCCTTGCGCCGGCCCTGGCGCCTCGGGCTTCCTGCTTCGCTTCTGGTGTTCCTTTCTGCTCCCTTCCAGCCCTGCCGTCCCTGGTTCTCCCTCCTGGTAGCGTGCTGGTTCCGGGCCCCTGGGTTCTTCCGTCCCGGCCAGCCCTCCTGTCACGGAGGTCCCCCCCCCTCCGCGTCTCAGGACTCCCCTTACTGGTGTTTTTTGTCGGGGCGTTGCTGCCTTCCCGTCCTTGCTGCGCTGTAGGCCGCTTGTCCGCACCCAACCTTGTGGTCGGCTGTGGATGCTCTTCCTGGCCTCCCTTCCTGCCTCCTCGTCTGCTGTATTCCGTTGTCCTCCGTTCTGCCGTTCTCCTGTCGGGAAGGGTTATGGGTCTCTCGGTCGGTCTCCTCCGGGTGCCTGTTTCTGCCCTGGGCGCCCTGTTTGACTCCCGTCTTGCGGGTTCTGAGGGGTTGTGCGCTTCCTTCCGGCTGGGGGGGGCCGCTGTGGGCCGGTCCGTGTACCGGCTCTCCGCCCTGGGGTCTTGCCCTTGGGTTGGGCGCCCTGCCCTTTGCGCCCTTCGAGCCCCTCTCCGTCGTGTGCTCTTTCTCCCTTCCTTCCTTCGCGTCCTTGCTTGGGGGGGTGCGCTCCCCCCCCCCTGGGTCGCTCGGCGGCCCCTTGGTGGCTGGATGGGTCTTTTGTTTTTTGTCTCTCAGGGTTCCGGCTGTGCTCCGCTGGTATCGTGCCGTCCCTTGCCCCGATGGCTGTGGGCTCCTGTTTCCCTCGCGTCTGTGGTGCAGCCTGTTCTCCTGTCCTCCTCGGTGACGGATCGTTCTCCTGAGAGGTGGCCTCCTACTTGGTGGCTGTGGCGGATGTCTCCTCAATGGTTTTGTACGGCTGTGCCTGGTCTTCTCTTTCCACTTTTCCGGGCTCTGCCGGCTGGCCTTTGGTTCTTCCACTGACCTTCCTTTTGGCAGCTTGGCTCTTCGCGTGGTTTTCCCGCCCTTGGTGTGTCTTCTCTCTAAGT
Organism: Anomaloglossus baeobatrachus; assembly: GCF_048569485.1. Classification (NCBI taxonomy): domain Eukaryota; kingdom Metazoa; phylum Chordata; class Amphibia; order Anura; family Aromobatidae; genus Anomaloglossus; species Anomaloglossus baeobatrachus. The sequence continues at coordinate 562,765,292 of NC_134356.1, forward strand.
CTCTCGTGGGTGCTGTCGTGACGAAAGGAAAAGACTATATTACGTACCGGTAATGGGATTTTCCTGAGTCCACGACAGCACCCTTTACACACCTGCCCTTTCTTTGTTTGTTTTTTCTCACGCTTCGGTGTCCTGGGCTTGGTCTGTGTTATTTACTAATTCTTTGGCGGTTCCTCTCCCGGTCTCTGCAACCAACTGATGAGGGAGGGGGACCGCCCCTTTTTATCTGTAGGTTTCCTGTCCTGAAGGGGGCGGATCCCTCTCTCGTGGGTGCTGTCGTGGACTCAGGAAAATCCCATTACCGGTACGTAATATAGTCTTTTTCGAATTTCCAACTATACATGGTTAATGAGAAGATGGCATTTCCAACCTAGTTCACTACAGCAATTATGTAAATAATCCTTTGATTAGATGGACCCTGGTTTAGCAGCCACCTCAGTATTCTGTGCCCGCTGGCATCCCCAGGACCTACTCTGATTAGAAGAACTGGCACAACGTCGTACATGCATCAAGCCGTAATAGAGAAGTGGCACCAAACCTACAAATCAAAAGAGGCAACCGGGAAAGGGCCGGCATTAGGGGGGTGGATTGGGCAGTTGCCCAGGGCCCCATACAAAAAGGGGCCCCCTGCTCTGGCTGCCCCTCCATACAGTATACAGAGGATGTACATCAGAGTAATGTAAATCCTCTGTACTCATGGTGTGCATCTCTCTCACTGTCTGCTGGAAGTGTCGAGTCAGAAGTTGAGAGGGAGGGGGAGCACAACAGTGTGCAGACGCTGGGGACAGGAAGCTGCCTGCAGGTCTGTGCTACCCTCCTCCACATCATGGCTGACCCTCCATGACTGTCCTGGGATCTGATCAAATGAAGCTGCAGGACTGGGCAAGTATATAAATATTCATATACAACGCTATATGCTACATAAATACATACTGTATATATGTGTGCATGTGTAAATATGTATCATAGAGTGTGTGTGTGTACATATATAGTATACTAGCTGTAGTACCCTGGCATTGCCTGGGATAGTAACTGTCTCTCTCTCTCCCAGTCTCTGTCTGTCTGTCTGTCTCTCTCTCTCCCAGTCTCTGTCTGTGTCTCTCTCTGTCTCTCTCCCAGTCTCTGTCTGTCTGTCTGTCTCTCTCCCAGTCTCTGTCTGTCTCTCTCTGTCTCTCTCCCAGTCTCTGTCTGTCTCTCTCTCTGTCTCTCTCCCAGTCTCTGTCTCTCTGTCTCTCTCCCAGTCTCTGTCTCTCTCTCTGTCTCTCTCCCAGTCTCTGTCTCTCTCTCTGTCTCTCTCCCAGTCTCTGTCTCTCTCTCTGTCTCTCTCCCAGTCTCTGTCTCTCTCTCTCTGTCTCTCTCCCAGTCTCTGTCTCTCTCTCTCTGTCTCTCTCCCAGTCTCTGTCTGTCTGACTCTTTCCCCTGTCTGACTCTTTCCTCATCTTTCCCTAGTCTGTCTCTTTCCCTAGTCTGTCTCTTTCCCTAGTCTGTCTCTTTCCCTAGTCTGTCTCTTTCCCTAGTCTGTCTCTTTCCCTAGTCTGTCTCTTTCCCTAGTCTGTCTCTTTCCCTAGTCTGTCTCTTTCCCTAGTCTGTCTCTTTCACTAGTCTGTCTCTTTCCCTAGTCTGTCTCTTTCCCTAGTCTGTCTCTTTCCCTAGTCTGTCTCTTTCCCCAGTCTGTCTCTTTCCCCAGTCTGTCTCTTTCCCCGTCTGTCTCTTTCCCCGTCTGTCTCTTTCCCCGTCTGTCTCTTTCCCCGTCTGTCTCCATCTCTCTTTCCCCATCTGTCTCTTTCCCCGTCTGTCTATAGAAGACATCTGAACATCTGAATGGTCGTTATTCCCTTTTATCCCTGGACACTCCAGATGATCCGAAAAAGAGGGCAGAGAAACGCGACAAGGCAGTGCGGATGCACTCAGCTAAGGGAAATGATTATTTTTCACAATTATGACATCTAAGGCTATGTGCCCACGTGTGTGCACTCTGCACCGCAGCGTAATGTCACTGCATGTCCTCTTCAGAGCGCAGCTGAAAAGCTCCGTTCTGAAACTTTGGTGACTGCAGAATTCATGCGCTCTGGATGCTGCCTCTCCCTATAGACAGAATGGAGACAGCATGCAAAGCGCATGAAAGAAGTGACATGTTGCTTTTTAGAACGCAGCGATTTGGCAGCATGCAAATCGCTGCGTTCTAATACGCCACGTGGGCATTGATTATGCCCAATCTTTAAAGATTGTGCTGAGGACACAGGACGCATGCAGTTACGCTGCAGTGCAGATCGCATCGTAACTGCATGCAATACGCACACGTGTGCGCAGAGCCTAAGATTGTATATTATAGTAATGATGTGGAACTGGCATTGTACCAGGATATTATGTGCTGAGTGTAAAGGGGGCTTTACACGGTAGCGATATCGCTAGCAATTTGTAGCGATAGCGAGCGTGTAAGTACCCGCCCCCGTCGCGCATGCGATTGTTTCTGATCGCTGCCGTAGCGAACATTATCGCTACGGCAGCGTCACACATACTTACCTGGTCGGTGGCGTCGCTGTGACTGCCGAACAATCCCTCCTTCAAGGGGGAGGGATGTTCGGCATCACAGTGACGTCACCGCAACGTCACTAAGCGGCCGGCCAATCAAAGCGAAGGGGCGGAGATGAGCAGGACGTAACATCCCGCCCACCTCCTTCCTTCCGCATTGTGGCCGGCGGCAGGTAAGGAGACTTTCCTTGCTTCTGCGGTGTCACACATAGCGATGTGTGCTGCCGCATGAGCGATGAACCACCTGGATAAACAACCCTTACCGATTTTTGAGTTTGGGACGACCTCTCCATGGTGAACGATTTTCACCATTTTTGAGGTCGCTTAAGGTCGCTGGTCAGTGTCACACGCTGCGATATCGTTAATGACGCCGGATGTGCGTCACTAACAACGTGACCCCGATGACAAAACATTAACGATATCGTAGCGTGTAAAGCCCCCTTTAATGTATTAATTTGGTTGGTCTGAACCAGTAATTGGTGTTAGGATCTCCGGTTTTGTGATCATTATTATACAGTGTAATTGAGTGCCTTATATTGCATAATATGACATATCTTATACTGTATTAAATTTGATATATTGAGCTGGCTATTGTGCCGAAACCAGAGACTGAGGTAAATAATAGTATAGTCTCCGAATATTTTAGTGCAGATATAGGCCTTATCTGTATATGATTGATAGGAAGACTAAAGGGTGCTTTACATGCTGCGAGATCACTAACGATATATTGTCGGGGTTACGTCGTTAGTGACGCACATCCGGCGCCGTTAGAGACATCGCAGCGTGTGACACCAAGGAGCGACGATCAACGAGCGCAAAAATGTGAAAAATCGTTGCTCGTTGACACGTCGCTCCTTTTCCAAATATCGTTGCTGCTGCAGGTACGATGTTGTTCGTCGTTACTGCGGCAGCACACATCGCTGTGTGTGCCACCGCAGGAACGACGAACATCTCCTTACCTGGGTCAACCGGCAATGAGGAAGGAGGTGGGCGGCATGTTCCGGCCGCTCATCTCCGCCCCTCCTCTGCTATTGGACGGCTGCCGTGTGACGTCGCTGTGACGCCGCACGAACCGCCTCCTTAGAAAGGAGGCGGATCGCCGGCCAGAGCGACGTCGCAGGGAAGGTAAGTCCGTGTGACGGTTGTTAGCGATGTTGTGCGCTACAGGCAGCGATTTGCCCGTGACGCACAACCGACGGGGGCGGGTACGCTCGCTAGCGATATCGGTACTGATATCGCAGCGTGTAAAGTACCCTTAAGACCAACCACTATTGTATTAAATATACACAATCTCATTATTACGACAATTTTGTCCTCATATGGTAGGATAAGAAAAAAGCAAGTGAGGGATAGCCAACGAGGAATGGGGAGGCCCAGCTACGTTAGGGTGTCATACCTTCTGTTGGCAGGTAGGGGTCAGTTATAGAGATTTATAACAGGGTCATTGTTATCCACAATTATTGAGGAATTTTTTTATTATTTTTCTGACCTCTATAGTTAAAATATATAATATTTCTATACAAAAAAAATTAAGAACATCGAGTAAGGCCGGTTTCACACATCCGGCTTTTTGCCGTTTTGCCGGATGCGGCGCTCTCCCGTACAGTTCATACAGTACAATGACAGCGCTGTAACTTCCGGGTCACATGCGCCGGTCACATGACAGCATGTGACCGTCGCTTGTTGCGCTGTCACTGTACTGTATTAACTGTACGGGAGAGCGCCGCATCCGGCAAAACGGCAAAAAGCCGGATGGTTGAAACCGGCCTTAGACTGGTATTTTGTATCCCTCAAATACATTTGTACTTCCCTGTATTAACAGTGTGTGCGGATGAATCACCTGGGTAATTTTTAATACTATATAAATAAAGATTAATTTTATAGGGATTTGTTTTTTCACAAATTTATGACACCCCTAAGTGAAAATAGCTAAATTGTGCCCAAAGTGTCAATATTTTCCATGCATGATTTATTTTCTTAAAATGTCTTGTCTGTTCCAACAGCCACTGAAAAGTGGACACTTTCAGAAGAATAAGCACAAACTGAGACTTTAAGAAAGTTGACAGAGGCTTAATTTCAGGAAAAAAAAAAAAAAAAAAAAACACAAATGGAATTCATTTGAAATTCCAGCTGTGTCATTGCAGTTTATGTCCACGTCGGAGATTTGTCAGAGTCCTATTTTAGAGGGATTCAGGTAGAACCACCAGGTGCACTGCAGAAACACAGTGTGAACAGGGCTGTATACTATTGTATGATATAGTGCAGTCGTCTACTATAACATACTGAACCTCACCAACAGTTCCAGATTCAGCGGGACTGTCCCGATTTAAGGGCTCTCTCTCGCAGTCCCGCTCTTGTCCTGGGTCCTCACCCTCAGTGCAGTGAATACATTAACTCTAGAAGAGCAGTGCATAAATTAAATTCTCACCACTCTGGTTTCCCGACAAGGCTAAAACTCATGAACATGTGAGTTCTTTGTAAACAGGAAGCAGCTCTACCATTGAGCCATTGCCTGTACTGAGAGGCATAAAAGGATCTGGTAAGTTTGACCTCTGTATTGCAGGCAGAGAAACTAGAAACAATTCAGCTACAGAGATATATAGATAGATATATACTGTATCTGTATGTAGGTGAAGGAAAAAGTCAGATTCTTTTGTTTCCAGAAAACTACTATAAAGAAATGAGAAAAAAAAACAAAAATATAATTTTATCCCCTCTCCCTCTTGGAATCAAACCAACAACTCTCAAACACATAACAGCACCCCTAGCTATCCTAGCTGTTGAGCCACCAGCTTTGATGATGTCAGAGGAAGGATTCTACATAGATGAACCTACAATGCAGCCTCTGATTACACAGGACACAGAGCTCCATTGTACAGAGCAGCCTCTGTGTCCTGTATTTTACAGAGAAAGGAAAAGATTGTTTCTTCTAATAAAATTACTACAAATAATAAAAAATAGAATAATGTAAATATTATTGCGCTTTTTAAAAAATAATAAACATCACAAATCAGAAAATAACATGGACATAGTTGGTGTCCCTGTAATCGGAATGACCTGAAATACACAGTGATCAGATTATTTATGTAGATAAGTAAAAGGGGGAGAAAAAAAAATGGCACAATTGATTATTTTTGTCTATTAACCCTAGAACGCATACCTGAGGCCTCGCAGGCCTGCTAGGTCATTTGTTTTCTATGGTAGATTGCTATGCTTGCGCGTTCTAGGGTTAAAACCCATTAAAAAATGGAATAAAAATTTATCACTGAGGCCATGTTCACACATAGCGTAAATGGTGCATTTTTTCTGCAGATTTCCACACCATGCAACTCAATTACAATCTTCTCTGATTATTCCTTGTTTGCTGTGCCTTTTCCCCGACATTTGATACATGTTTGGTGCAGATGTGAATCCTGTTTTTTAATGCATTTTAATACTACAGAAAAGCTTTGATTCTGCATTTAAAAATGAAACGGCACTTTTTTTTTTTTTTCAGGCTCTACAAAGAAGTCTATAGAGAAAAAACCTCACCAAAACTGCACAGTTCAGCAGCATCTTTAGACACACCGAGGATGGAGATTTCATGATGTCTCATCCACTTTGCTTGGAAATTTAGTCTGTGTTCACACGTAGCGTAATTGCTGGGTTTTTCTGTTGCTTTTTTTGCACATAAATTCTGGTGTGTTTAACGGTCCAAGGAAACTGGATGTGATTTCATGAAAAGACGCCGCAGAAATCTGCGGTTTTGGTGCTTTATTTTTCTCTAGGGGCTTCTATGTGGAGCTTAAAAAAAAATGCATACAAAAAAAATGCAGTTATTTTTTTAACTGCAGAATCAAAGCTTTTCTGTACTATAAATACACTTAAAAACACAGATTCACATCTGCACCAAAACCACAAGAAATAATGGGGAAAAGGCATAAGAAATGCAGCAAAGATGCACTAATCAAAGAAGATTGTTATTGTGTAATTTGGTGCAGATACCTGCAGAAAACAAAAAAACACAGGATTTATGCAACGGGTGAACACAGCCATAGGCTATGTGCGCACGTTGCGTACTAGCCCTGCAGAAATTTCTGCAGCGATATGAAGAGCACATGTGCACTTCAAATCGCTGCAGAAAATGTCCGTAGAGAAAAAAAAAAAAAAAAAAGCTGATTCCATGCGCTCTGCCTGCAGCTCCTGCCATAGACAGAGCAGGAGCTTCCGGCAAAGCGCACGGAAGAAGTGACATGTCACTTCTTAGAACGCAGCGCTTCGTGCAGCAGCCGAAGCGCTGCGCTCTAAGACGCCACGTGCGCACGGCTCCTGCACAATCTCCATAGATTATGCAGGGGACGCAGGACGCATGCAGTTACGCTGCGCTACAAAGCGCAGTGTAACTGCATGAATTTACGCAACGTGCGCACATAGCCTTACAGACACAAAAAAGCAACATATGTAGTGATGCTTTTATAAATATGAGAAAGTTCTGGCGGCTATGCATGAATGAACAGTCTGGGGCGTCTGCTGAACAGGGCTGTGGAGTCGGAGTCGGAGTCGGTATAAAATGCACCGACTCCTAAAATATATAATAAATTGGGGACAGGAGTGCAATGCAGAATGTGCTGAATATTTTACTAAATAATAACATTTAGTATAATGCTTATATTTAAGTGAAAAATGTATTGCAGTACAATGTGAACATCAGACATTTAATTATTTTTATGATACAATAATCAAGATATTTAGATAAAATATATTTATTGGAATACAACTTTAGAACACAAAAAACTAATAAATTGTAAATATGTAATATATATGTAATATATATATATATATACACATACACACAAGATATATATGTAATTTACTGTATATTACATAGTGTATTACATATTTACAATTTATTACAGTTTATGTTCTAAAGTTGTATTCCAATAAATATATTTTATGTTCTATCCAAATATCTTGATTATTGTATCATAAAAATTATTAAATGTCTGATGTTCACATACACATGTTCATGTATTACAATAAATTTTTCACCTAACTATAAGCAATATATGCAGGAGTCGGAGTCGGTGCAAGAGAAATTGAGGAGTTGGAGTCGAAGGTTTGGTTTACCGACTCCACAGCCCTGCTGCTGAACACTCCTCACTGCCAAGTGGGTGTGGTTTGGGGTGTGGCTAGGGGGCATGGCCAAGATCCTTTGTCGCTCTTTTTTCTTAAAAAGTTGGGAGGCATGACTATTCTGTTCCAAACTAGCCCAGTATACTTGCCAGACACAGACACCGACCAGAAGACACTTTTTTTTTTTAAAAATGTCTGGAACATGTCATTTCTTTCAGTGTTTTTGCACCGGTTTTTTTCCCATATTCAAATGAATGAGAAAGAAAACACAAGGGAAAAGGTTTAACAAATGCATGTAAAAACACATATCATAGTCAGTGGTTGGCTGGTATTCTCAGGCTGTGGAGACCCATGGTTATAGGGCGCCACAGCCTAAAAATAGCAGCCTACAGCTGCCTGGAATTGTCACATCCATTAGATTCAACAGTCCCAGAAATTTATCCAGCTCTTCCCAATTGCCCTGGTGCGGTGGCAATCGGAGTAATATAAGGAGTTAATAACTGCCCACAGCTGCCACAAAGCTCTAGATTAAAATCCAACAAGAAAATATAGTCAATATAAAAATTAACTTTTATTAATTATAAAACATTAAAAATAGATAGGATGTCTCAAGGAAGCAAGCCCCTCAGAAGGGGTTAAAATTGTATCAAAACTTATTATTATGTTGGGAACACCAAGAAGTTCACATAATTATTATCACCCCGTATAAAACATAATAATAGTATATGTATAAATAGAAAAGTATAATGATAAATATGTATGATAACACAAGTGTGTTATAAGAAAGATACAATAACTCAAAAGACCTAATGGCAAAAACAGGTAGCAAAACATATACCTACGGGGTATCAAAAAATACAAGTGAGTGTCTCACACCCTCTCCGACGCACGTTTCGCACTTGTAGCGCTTCTTCCAGGACTCCTGGTGTTTGGGGGTTAATAAAGTGGTGACAGAGGATTTTTTTTTGTATTTTATTTCAAAAAAAGGACTTTTTCCGTGTTTATGTTTATTTACTTTGACTTACAGATTAGATTTGGGGGGTTTCATAGACCCTCCCTATTAGTAATCTAGGGCTTAGAGGCAGCTGGTGGCTAACATTAAACTCTTTTATTCCCCCAATTGCCATTCCACCAGGGCGATCAGGAAGAGTCGAGTAAAGTGGTGGGATTGTCACATCTAATGGATGTGACAATTCTGGGCAGCTGCAGGCTGCTATTTTTAGGCTCGATGCGGCCCAATAAGCATTGGCCTCCCCAGCCTGAGAATACCAGCCCCCAGCTGTCGGGCTTTATCTTGGCGGGACATGAAAATAGGGGGACTGCATGTCGTTTTAAAATTGTTTCAATAATTTTTAAAAAGCTGCATGCGGTTCCTCTTATTTTGATACACAGCCAAGAAAAGCACACGGCTGGTGGCTGCAGCCTATAGGTGTATGCTTTATCTGTGCTGGGTATCAGAGGGACCCTATGTCAATTTTTCTATTTATTTATTTTTACTGTATGATAGACCCGTAGTCAGAGTGGGGGCGTTTCTTACTGCAACCAAGCACAGAACCCAGTGGGCAGGGGAAAAAAAAATATTTACAAAAAAAAACCACTGGATTCAGGTGCTTTACCCCTACATCATGCTTCTCTCAGATTCCATATCAAAACCATGGTGACACAATTTTAAAATCACTGTGTTGTGACAAGCAAATCTAATAAAACAACCAAGGCCCATTAAAGGCAGTCTGTCATGATGATTTTACTACTGATGCTAAATGTATGGATGTATATGTGATGTCCCCCGGTAGATCTCTGATGTCACGGTGGTAGGTCCGAGTAGAGAAGTGGCCATACCGAGCGTGTGCGACAGGCTTTTGTGATGGGGGTTAAAAATGATATTAAAAATGGTAGAGAAAAAAAAAATAAATAGACAAAGAGTTTGTGATACCAGTTGGGACGTTCGGCTGTGGTATGGCCGGGCACTGCTGAAGGTCCCCAGGAGCTAGGTGGTGATGGTGATACACAGTGCCAGAGAGTTGTCCCCTCACCCCCTCAACTAGGGCTGGTTCTTGGTGATGTTGAGGTACAGTTGGTGCAGCGGAGAATAATTCAGCCAGAGACAGGACAGGGAGCTTTTACCTTTTGCTGAAGCTCTGCAGAACATTCCGGAACATTTTTTACAGCATTCACAATGATGGTGGTCTGACCTGCCCTAATGAGACTTTGGTTTCTCTGCTGTATGGCAGTAGTATATTCAAAGTGCGCCTGTGCAGGACCTCAATGTCAGCTAGTGTAGATGACGTAGAACGCGTCATCCACATTAGCTTCAGAAGGAGGACAAAGATGGTCAAAAGAGGAGGCATGGGACTTGGAGAACGGAGACGCCCATCCGACGAGTGTGCTCCGCACCGACCATTAGGAAAGTATTATGAACATCCGGTGACAGGTTCCCTTTAACTATTCATACTCGCTATGCTGTTAGCGAGTACTGTCTGCTACTCGCATATTTGTTACGAGTAGCAGGCACAATGTAAATCAATGGGAAATACTCGCTAAGTAGCGAGTAGCCCGAAAGCCGTACTTTTAGTGCAAATAGCAAATAGTACAGCTTTCGGGTTACTCGTTACTTAGCGAGTATTTCCCATTGATTTACATTGCACCTGCTACTCGTAACGAATATGAGAGTAGCGGACAGTACTCACTAACAGCATAGCAAGTATGAATAGTCAACTACTCGCTCAACACTAGTGTTGATACTCTCTGATTATAACAACATACTCAGTGCACTTTCAGGCTAATTTATATGAAGAGCAAACTCGGTTTCTGAGTGATGGCACATCCACATCTGACTAAAAGTTGGTATCATTTTTAATGATCTATTAAGAACTACATTAATTTTAATAGTAAACACATTGGGATTTTAAAGAACAAAACAATGAAACACTAGGTCTGTGATAGCAAAAAGGCCAATACTAAAATACACTGTATTTACAAAAAAAAAAGCCACTAACTCAAAGGAAAAATAATGCAATAGAGATTAATAACAATATACGGTATATGTTTATTTATAAGCCGAAGCAGCTGCAGTCTATCTACTCAGAATTATTACAAAAGTGGTATATAGAGAAAGAGCATCACTGAATGCCTCAAACTCTATGGCCCTATTCATCAAAACTGCCATTCTGCATACCATTCTCAAACAGCTTGCTGAATTAAGATGCTTCAGCTGCACCAAGAAATATTCTCCAATCACTTGTAATGTAAATTCTGATAACTTTGAAGGATAGACTTGGCCACACCTCTTGGGGTGCTTTCACCCTACATTTTGTCTCCCATTCATTGGTCCTGTTGGGGTTAACATAGTAGACTGCGTCTGGGTGTCTGCCTCAAGTAGGTTTATACACCCGAAAATAGTGCACCATTATAGTCAACGACTTATTGAACCCGTTCTATGAGCAGGTGTTGATGATTTAGCATCAGCGCAGGACTTTGTAGGTGGGGACTTTTTATTTATTGCTCCCCTGGCTGCTTTCCTCCCCTTTATATAAATTTTGCAAGGCAGTCACCTCCATCATCCTAATGGCCAGCGCGTACGCAGTGCTATGTTCAATGTTGTAGTTCAATCCTTCACTAAAATGCGTCCGGAGTCAGTGCGTGCGTATACCACCAAGCCAGGAGCCATGTTATTGAAGACACTATGTCTGCAAATATCGTCTAAAACAAACTGGTGACTGGTGCTATTCACAGAGATATGGTCTTCAATAAAATGGTGCCAGAGTTGGCGGTATGCTTATGCGCTGACTCCGGTGCCATGTTATTGAAGAATTCAACTACAACATGAACATATATTAAATGGTGAATATAGTGAATGAATGAATATATATATCTATATATGTGTATTAGCAAATAACAGAGCAGCAGCATGCGGTGGTCGGCACAGGTGACGTCAGTGATTTGGCCACGCGTGTGCATATGTGAGAATGTGTGAATGTGCGTGTATTGGCAGACAATAGAGGGCAGTAGCACTCATCCTTGTGGTTGGTGCAGTGATGTCAGTGACCTCGACTGGCCCCGGCAGTGCTGTACCTGCTTCAGCTCCTCGACCTTCTGCTGCACGGGTGTCCTACTCTGAGACACCAATGTCTGCCTTTTTAAACACAACACACCATGCAGCCTCCACAGAGACACCGCACTCCCCAGTACAGAAGCCAAATCCCAATCTTTCAATCCAAGCCCACAAAGCCAGTGCCATGTACCACAGGGTGCTTGTCAGCAGCCTCCATACAGACACAACCATATTCAGGTCACGTGATGTCCACAAGCTGCTGACCTCCCTCACCATGACGCATGTGGTGTAGGCGGGCAGTTCCTTGCCTCTCCTTGAACTATACTATATTGCCTTGAACATAGCATTGCACACTATGGCTTGGCGTTGGACAGAAGGACCTGGCGCTATATAGTGAATGGCCCCATCAGCACATATGTCAAAATCCTGTTTTTCAGGGACTTTGGATGTAAGCCACAATGGGACCATTGAATGGGGGACAAAATGCAGGGTGACAGCACCCTAACCGATGAAGCTCCACTCACTTCAAAAAAGTTGCCAGAACTGGAAAGGACGTTCATTAAATGTCAAAAGTCACAAAATATTTGCACAACTGTTAATTGTGCAAAAAAAAATTATAATTTCAAACAGTTGTAAGACAGAATTCTGGCAAAAACTGTTAAAAGGGGACTCAAATCAACTTGTCAGTTTAAACTAGTCTGACCATTATCTTTTGGCTTCTCATAACCAGAATTTATTTTTATAATTACACGATTCTCTGATGAATGAAAAAGAAAAACTGCCTCAGACTTCATTCATCACAAGTATGAGAAATTCTTATAACATTGCTCCATTGGATTCCATGGGCGTTGTGGGACATTACACCACTGGATTATGTCAGGAATTCAAAGATTTTAGTTAACTTAATAAATTGGAAAACAAGGGTGTCTTGGGGGGTCTTTATGCAAATAAACATTTTTTTTTCCTGTATGTGATTTTTAGATGTACACTTACCAGATTAGTAATGGGGGTGTCTGATAGATGCTTCTCCATTACTAACCTCTGGGCGTAATGCTAGCTGTCAATTCACAGCTGACATCAACCCCAAAAATATTACCCTGATTGTCACCACACCAGGGCAATCTGGAAGAGCTGGGCAAGGCACCAGAATCAGATAATCTAATGTGATGCACTACTTCTGGGACAACTGTGGGCTGGTATTTTTAGGCTGGGAAAGGTCTTCCCACCCTAATAATACCAGTCCCCTGCTGTCTGCTTTACCTTGGCTGGTTATCAAAAATAGTGAGATCTCAAACGGTTTTTGGGGGGGGGATTATTATTATTATCATTGCTATTCCTTATCCACATTTCTTTGCAGGGCAATTGTTTTGCTCTTACCCCCATTTCTCTCTCTTTTGCAGCCCTTGCTATGACCATTTTACATTACCAAAGTTAAGGTCCCCATCGAATTCTATGGGGTCAAGTTTGGCCAAACCCAAACATGCATGGATCTGCTCATCCTTAGTTGTAGTGTCACCTTGATATCATCCATGGTAAATTAAAATACGGATATGTGGAGAAAAAGCTGTTTTAATTACGTACATATTGTCTAAACCATGAAACCAAAGCGTGCAAGATAAAGACGCTATGCAGGTAGATGTCGAGTTACAGAATGTCAAATGTCTTCATACCCGCAAATGCTTTTGGTGAATCCAGCAATTATGGAAAAAAATTATTATATTCTGTGTTTTGTCTGGGACTGCAGAAGGAAAATGTGTTGCTTCCACAATATATTAAAAAGCTGAAAGCAGAAAGAGGTGGGTCAGTCTTGGCAACACACAAATGACCACAGCAAGAACCAAATTCACAGTCAAATATGATTATTTTCATGGCATTACTGTCAGAATTAATTTACAACCCCACGTATGAGCGCAGAACCATGTGCCGGACACAGAAGGAGACTTCCAGCTGTTTGAATCCAGGAGATCAGCTTGGATCCAACAGCAGGACGTTAATGTCGCAATGTAACAGCATGCTGTCACTTCCTTGGCAGCATCACCTTAATAGGACACTGCAGTTTGTCTGGCCAAGATACGTTATTGGAGCGCAGGCATTCAAAGACAAAAAGACCAATTTCTCTACTAAATTCTCAGTGTGTGTATATAATATAATATTATATATATAATATTATATATATATATATATATATATAATATTATATATATATATATATATATATATATAATATTATATATATATATATATATATATATATATATATACAC